>NC_091505.1:9678991-9831346 GCF_947461875.1 Haliaeetus albicilla
GCGTGGCCCATTAAATGACATAAAAGTCCTCCGGGAGAACACAAAAGATCTGAACCATGTCCCGTTGTTGGTTTAACTCATATATGCCTGTGTTGTGTGTATGTTTCTGGAAACGTCACCGTGTTATCTTTTGCCCAGTAGTTTTCAAGTTATGTTGAAGGCTTCAGTCATATTTCCAAACCCCTGCCTTTCCTATCTTTCTTTCAACAGTAGAAGTATGTAGAGATGCCAGTCCTGCAAACAGCTAGATGGACGTGCCGCACTGGTCGATATGTACAGCAGAGATGGCTTATATCAACTTGTATAGATTAAAAAGCAAGAAGTAACCCAGGGACATCAGAACTTTGTTGCCATGCTCAGGTCAAACTGTATGTTTATTGCTGCTTGTTTACAAGCTGATTTTTTGTGCACATGCTCCAGTTCATTCTCAGAGTTTGGTATGTTACCGTGAGATACACTATCACTAGTGATTATTATATGTCGTGGAAATGTCTAAATATTACTGAAATTTCTTCCGTTATCCTAGCACTGATTCTGGCACTTTTGAGAGGACAGTATGCCGTCCTTGATGGATGGAGGATGGGAGGAAGCACAGAGTCATCCAGAACCATGAGTCACCTGGTGTAAGGGAGGAGGCTGCACTGCATGGATCAAGACGCTTTGGGCAGTGAGTTGCTGGCTGGATGTGGTTACTGATGTTGGGAGGCTGTGGTGTGCTCAGGCACCGAAGGAGGTCTGGACAGCGCAAGATTGTGGTTCCTGGTTCTCCTGGGGAGCCAGGTCAGTGACTCACTATGTAGTGAGTCAGAAGATCTATTTTGGAGCATGATTACCAAAGAGCTACCCAGTCTCAGGATTTTCCAGTAGGGACCAGGCACCTCCTCCCTGTAGGCTCAAAAAAGCTCCAACTCTTGTTCTTCATAATTGTCTGAGACTCCTTCAGCCAGGTGCCAGCAGAAGGGCACGTAGTTATGGGGTGAGGACTTGTTGCTGTCAGTGTTGATGGAACTTGGACAAATGAGAACATTCTTAGGCAGGTGATGTGAAGTCAGAAGTCTGAAAAAAATAGTCTGGATGAATCAGACTACACTGAGGTCATCTATTGAAGCGTAACATTCCTGGAACATCTTTCTGTATGATCAAATCTTAGATTTACAGGTCGTGCATCCTATGTAAACACCGAGCTGCAGGTGAATGCTGGAGCAACGAAACACAAACTGCAAGCAAGGAGCGTATTCAAAGTGATTTTTCCTCTTTAAATAGAAGGAGGATCTGGCCCAGTGTTACACTTAAAACGGAGTTTAAATGACTCTGGGTAATGGTGCAGTGATGATTATATTGCTTGAATGAATGCAGGAAAGGAAGGACTCTGCATCTGAGCTGACCATATGGGCTGCATAAGGCCTGGCAGTGTTTGGGTCGGCAGGGCTGAAGTTCTTCACTGTGATCCCTGGCACTAGCGAGAGTAGGTTAAATATGATGGACGCTTTGGGTAATAAGGTGGGGGTTTATTATCCACGAGCCGGATTCAGGGGAAGACTTTCATGTGAGGAGAGACTGAAAAGTCTGGGCCAGCTAATAACTGCGATGATTAATAAAGGAAATGTAATAAAGACTGCATCAAAATATTGAATAGCATGAAAGCAGACACCGCTTGCTCCCGTTTGCCCTTTCTCAAGGAGATATTGAAATGGGAGGATGCCACATTTAAAATTAACCGAGGCCACTTGGGTTTTCAGAAGCAAGCCCTACGCTTAACCCGCCGCGTTTACCGCCTCGAGATTTAATCGAGGCCACGAGCTTAGGAGGGTTCCAGAAGGGATGAGCCATTTCTGTGGACGACGGGGAGCACCGCCACGCTCCGCGCTGTCTCCCCGCCAGGGAATAACGGGGGCTTGCTTTGCTTTACCGCCGCGGACCCACCGGCGGAACGGATTGAAGCAAAGGGCCGGCAGCGCGGCGCCTGCAGCGCGGGGCGGCGCCGGCAGGTGGCGGCCTTACCCGCCACGCTCCCCGCCTCCGCGCCGGCCTCCGCCGCTCCCCGGCTCCGCTCCCCGGCTCCGCTCCCCGGCTCCGCTCCCCCGCTCCGCGCCCCGGCTCCGCGCCCCCGCTCCGCTCCCCCGCTCCGCGCCCCGGCTCCGCGCCCCGGCTCCGCTCCCCGGCTCCGCTCCCCCGCTCCGCGCCCCGGCTCCGCGCCCCCGCTCCGCTCCCCCGCTCCGCGCCCCGGCTCCGCGCCCCGGCTCCGCTCCCCCGCTCCGCGCCCCGGCTCCGCGCCCCCGCTCCGCTCCCCGGCTCCGCGCCCCGGCTCCGCCGCCCCCGCCGCGGCTGCCGGCAGCCGGCTGCCCCCCGGCCCGGCCCGCCGCCCCGCGGAGCTGGGCTCCGGGGCAGCACGGCAGGTCCATCCGCCGGGCACCTGGAGATAAGGCGGGCGAACGGAGCCCGCCGGTAGTCACGGGTCGCCAACATTTTGACATCCGATCGGTTGGTGGGTTTGGTTTTAAGCGTTAAACTTGGAGTTCCTGCTTAGGCTGGAGAACCTAGGTGAGAGTCTGCTAGAAACGATAACACCAGTGAAAGTGACGTTTCTCTTACGGATATGGTAATATTTAAAAATTAATCTAAAGGGGTTAGAAAATTAACAACGTATTACTTGTATTCCTGCTTTTTATCTTTTATACTTCTTCCATTTTACGAATACCATTAGAACCTGACCGTTGGCAGAGACTGCCAGCAACGATAGCTGCCTCAGAGACAACACAGCTCGTTGAAGATGTATTTTGTAAAACGTTAAGTTGCAGATACGGGTAGGTGTGGGTTCCTGGAGGTGGACTATTGCAGGTCCTGGTGTGAGATGCGGGTATCAACATAAATGTTTCCTACGAGGTCAGTTGTCCAAAACGACTACTTACTGCCTTTGACCGCCTGGTCAACTGCTGGACTCGCTTGACGTGGCTTTCTGGCCGTGAGGGCTTGTGCATGGCCATCAGGCTGTGCGGGTACTGGGGATCCCTCCCGTGACCCCTGTGGGCAGTGTCCTGGGCCCGGCAAGAGCAAATGTGTACAGTACAGGTATCTCTTACCTCTAATCAATCTACCTCTCTATCTTCTGCAATATTGACTTGCTCTAAGGGCAGGAGCAGTAAAATATTGGACAAGGGTTAGTTCCTGAGAGAACGTTATGTCGTTATGCTGTCTTTAGACGAAGACTGAAGACAGTAATCAAAAGGGCTATTTTTAACCATGGGTTGATTTATTTGTTTTTCTTGTACAGCTATTGCACCTGGAGCCACTGATGATGGCTTGATTAATTCTCGGTGATTTTTTTTTTTTTTCCTCCACCTTCCACACGACTCTTCTGACTGGCACGAAGTCGCGTTGCAGCAGGCGCAGTCTCTGGGCTCTCCCCTGCAGCCCCAAGTAAAGGCAGCTTCGGGCCTGTCGGCGAGGGCAGGGATCTGGAGCCCCGTCTGAGTGTGCGAAGTGGGTGATATGCGTGGACGTAAGTCAGCTGGGAGGGTTTTTCAGTTCCTCCTGTAGGCACGAGTAGATACAAGTGTAGCTGAACTAGCTGCAGGTCACCTACCCCGTGTATGGTGAGCGACGTAGGGAAGGATAGACAGTGGCCACCATTGGTTGCAAAGGTCTCCCAAGAAAGTGAATAAATTGGTGATGATTACTATCCAGCCTATGCTGGATAATGTGCTACTATCATCGCTGTGTTGCTGGCTGTACCACAGTTTGTTTAAAGCCAGTTTGAGTAGCCGTGCAACACTATTATATTGACTTTGTAGCCCTACACTGAAGGAAAAAGAACGATCCTGAGATTTTTTAATTCTTTATCATCTACAAGCACTGGGCAGATGCTGAGGATTCTCCCTCTCTCTCTTTGAGCTTGTTACCTGCAGTGGGGGTAGAGGGTGAGGTGGAGTTTCCCTGCCAGGTCCTGGGGCCTGAATCTTTTGGATCTGGACCCAGCAACTTCCTAGACAGATACCTGTCCTGACCCTTACAGCAGCACTTAATGCTGAGTAAATTCAAGGCTACACAGCGATTGGAGCACTGCGGGAACATACAAGGAATCAAGATTTTCAAAAGCGCCTGTGGATTTTGAAATCTCAGACTTCAGGCATCTATCCTGAGAAAACCTAGGGAAACCCAGCGACAAACTTGCACCAAAGCAACCACTTCTGCAAAACCAGCGCTGCTGTGTGTCTGCCCTACCCAGAAGCGTTCTCAAAATATTCTGCCTCCTAGGATTTTCTAAATATTCTCCATTCTTCCCCATCGTAATTCACACCTTATTTTTTCCCCTCTGTGTGACTCAGTAACAGTCACCTCCCTTTTTTATTTTTCCTAGTTAAAGGTCAGCCTGAGCTGTGTGTTACAGATGAAAGGATGCAGCCCAAAGCCAGCCTAGGGGCCCAGTTTGTGTTGTGGATCTCTCCTGAGGGCACTTCTGTTTGCAAGTGTGTGCCTTGCAACTTCTGAGAAGCCTACAGAGATTGCTAATGTTTAGGATAAGTTCTGTCAAATTTATTTTTCCGCTAGTAATTTATTTTTTTTCATATTTCCTTCACAGAACCCAGCCACTTTCAGGCTGTAGTTTTGAGCCTACTTTGTGCCAAGTGTCAGGAATGACTTTTTGTCCTCAAAGCTGAAGAGACATTTCCCACCAGTGCAGATGAAGGTGTCTTTTTCCTCCAAGTACATAGAGGAGGAGAGGGCAGAAACTGAGCTAAGTTCTCTTCTCACACTTGAAGGTAAAACAATGGCTGGATTTTGTCCATCCACACATGTTCCTTAAAATGTTATCTTGAGGGATCTGATCTAATGTACTTGAGCAAATGGTAGATAGGCACAGTGGAAGGGAATTCAAGGGCAGCTGCAGTAAGCCCTAGGTGTAAACACAACTGAGGAGAAATAAAAAAGGACTATCTCCTACTGAAACCAACCCTCGAAGTGACAGAACCTCTACAGGACTTCCTATAAGGAACAGACGTATTTCACCATCCTCATTTTTCTCCATAGCTCTTGTTTTCACCTAGGTTGCCAGGTGGATGTTTACTTCCAAAGCAGATGTCTCCTTCCCCCTGCCTGGATCCCGCTGCCCATGGACAGCGTGGCTGCTAGCACATTTGCAACACCTGGTTCCCCCCATGATTAACGCTCAGAGCTATATCGGTCTGTGGCTCTGTGGGTTAAATCTGAGGCAACGCTGTGTGTGTCTTTTATTTTAGTTTCCAGACAGACTATGCAGATATGGGTGGTAGAAGCATTATATATACCTTTGAGATGCAAACCTATAAAGAGAATGCACCAAAATCTACTAACCTTGTATCAGTTGTAAATAAGGAAATCTCTCTCGTGTCTTTTTAAAATTCTTTTGGGGGGACTTTATGTATAAATTGAGAATGTTAAGGGAGTTTACCTCACTGCAGGTATACCTAGCACTTTTATTGTGATGCAGCATAGATTGGACCATGATTTCTGAAGAGGCTGCTCTTAAAAGAGGTAAGATACAAAACAACAAGCACATTCATACAATAGATCGTCATTTAAGGTAACACATTCTGCCTGACATGTAGTGTTTTGCACATTTTGAATTGTCTTCTGCCAAAATATTCAGGCCTGCAGGGGGAACCCCTGTTGGGAACACAGGACAGATGGATCTGAATCCAGTCATGAAACTCCCTGGGGCCAGCAATGTGATGTTAATGATCACACCACAGTAAGATGTAAAACATACCTTTGTGCAGCTCAGTGTAAACAGCAACTCTGGTATTATGATGTAAATGAGAAACCAGCAAGAGATGATGTGTGAATGGAAACACAGCAAGGTGCTCTGTGAGGAAGCAAGAAGCATAGTGCAAGGGGAAATTCTGCACATCGCAAGTGGAGGTGGAATTAAAACGTGGACTCACTTCATTACAGAGATAAACTTTAAATTCTGCTCAGGCTGATGCAGAAAGGAGGGAACTCGCCAAGCTGTACCTAATCCAGCTGAGGTTCTGGAAGGGCAGTGGACAGGTTACAATTAGGCTTGGGTTCCTGGACTCACCAGTTGGGAGCTGGAAGATGGAGCTGGGTCCAAAGGGAAGATAAAAATCACCAATAAGCCTTATTCTAATATATCCTGCAGTTCACCTTCCTGCTCAAATCAGGGCCAACTTTGAAGATAGCCAGTGTTGCTCAGGGCTTTGACTGACTGATTTTCAGATATCTCCAAGGATGGAGATACCTCTCTGGGAGGCTTGTTCTAGTGTTTGGGCATCCTCATGGTGAAAACATTTCCTGTAGCCTTAAATAAGTCTAAAATGGATCCATGGTTGGAGGGCATGAAAGATGAGAACCTGACAACAGGCAGGCATGGAAGGGGCTTGAGGGGGTATCCAAAGGTGCAGGATGTGCAGCTGGGTCCTCAGCTTTATTTCAGAAATCCCTGGTGCCCCTTTGAAAGTCCTCCCCTCTGTGGGTAGTGGCAGCTTGCTTGCGAGACACGATTCGCGTTGGGTCCTTGTAAAACAGAAGGTGCAGTTGGAGAGTGTGGCGTCACCAATGTAATTTAAAAATGTGCTGGGCAGCAGGAGCAGTGCTGTGTCTGCTGCTGGCTTTATTGTAACAGTGATGTGCCTCTTTGTCCCAGAGTTCCCCGTCCTCTTCCTCTCATCTCTAGCAATGAAGTGAAGGGCTTGCTGGGAAGCTGAGCTTGAAGCTAGAGGAGGTCATACTTAACTAACCTCCTGGAGTTCTTTGAAGATATTGCTGCCAGGCTAGATAAGGGGAATTGAGCAGTGCGCTTAGAGTTTCAAAGAGCATTTCACAAAGTTCCACATCAGAGATTAATAGCTAAGGCAAAAGGTAAAGGAAGAGGAGGTAATAGAGGCTGTGGGATCAAAACCAGCTCAAGGGCAGGTATGAGACAATAAGCACAGATGAAAACTTTTCAAGCTGGCAGAAGGCTGTTCTTGGGACTGTTTCAGGACCTCTCTAATGTGTAATCCAGACAGCACAAAGGTGCCCCACCATGCTCGTGTCGCTAAGGCAGGCCAGCTTTGGCACCACCAGCAGCAAAGCATCCTACTTAGACCCCCTTCTGTCTTCCCAGCCTGATCAGCCAGGAGCCCTTTCATGTCTCTGTTGGGTGGGAGCAGTTGTCAGCATGGTCCAGAGTCACCGGTGTCTCTGGGGCCATGGCGAGCGGCTGCCACGCTGCTGTGCTGCCTTGTGTTTCAGAGCAGTCAGTGTATTTGCTGGGCTTTGAAAACAGTGAGCCTGCTCCTCAGAGACACTGTAAATGTGAAGCTGCTGATGTCTGAGAAGTTACTCCGGCTTTGCAGTGGGCTGAGGGAAGAGATAATTTGGTGCAAGGTCTCCCCAAGGCAGGGCACAGCCTTATCAGACTCACCAGGGCCAAAATCTCTTCCATGACTCTACTAACAAACAGCAAAATGGAGTTCAGTGTGGAGAAATGTAAAGTAATTAATCTGCATGCAGGAAATCAGACTGGGAATAGGTGCTAAACAGAGCAAGCATTCAGCAGAGGGATTAAGAGAGGGATTTGATGGGGGGGGGGGTAGTTTCTTTTGGAAAAATCGTTGAAACTGTCCACCTAGATCACAGCTGTAGTAAAAAGGCAAGCAAGAGACGAAGCTGCGTTAATGGAGGGACAGGATAAAAAACCAAAGCAGCTATGTGTCTGTTGCTGTAAAAGGCATTAGATCCCACCTGGAATATTGTCAGCAGTGTTGGCCACTGTACCAGTGTGCTGTAGCATAAGGCAACAAAGAGCAGCCCTGCAGAACCCAGCCTGTGGACAAAGGTGAGAGCTCTGGGTTTTCCTCTGCAGGCTTCTGCCCACCCCGTCCATTCATCATCTAAAGAGGAAATCTGAGGAGCACAAAGAGTTTCCCTTTAAGCTCTAACAGAGGTTGGGAATTCTGAAGTCAGTTATATTTTTCTCCCGAGTATTTATTTCTCTCTGGCTTTCCCTTGCTCTCTTCCCTCCATCTCTTCTTTCTCTTTTAGTTTTTCCTCTTTTCTTCCCTCTTTCTCCCCTACCCCTAGTCTGGGGGTTGGTTTGTCTTTCCCTAATATATTGCTTCTCCTCCACCCCTGCCTGGGAAGTGAGACTATTTAGTCACCTTGCTGCTTCTGCCTCCTGAAGGAGGCCCATCTCCAGTGAAGGGGTTGTTACGTTAAGTAGTACAAGTTTTACAGACTGTGCAGTAGGGTGAACAATACTTTTTTCCCAATAGATTTGGATGAAAAGAAATCAAAGTCGTTACTGCGGAAGAGGAGAAGCTCAGCAATCAAACTGAAGGCAGGGCATGGAATATTACACAAACTGACCATCGAAACTCTCAGATGTGGCTTTCCTTCCACACCCAAAGGAGTTCACAATGCTATGGCTGTTTCCAATCATAAAAATTCAGAACCAAAATCTTCCTTTGTTTTCACTGGTGTACATTCAGAGCAAGTTCAGCAAGTTGCTCTGAATTTACCCAGCTATAGAGGACAGCTGATTTCATTTGAGCTGTACAAGAGACAATCTTATTTTGCTTTCCCTCGGATTAGGGTAAGCTTGTCAATCAATGCCCAGAGCCAGTCAATACAACACAGTTGTGCCAGGTAAGAAATGCACTTGACAAACTGTCATAATACCCATTACTTCTGTTCTCTCTTAACCAGCCCTGACCACTGGAGGAAGGCTGAGCATTTTGGGTTTGTATGTACCCTAAGCTGTTAGTTATAAGTCACAATCATGACAGCAGCTTAAATGACAGCAATTAATATTTCTCTAAAATAATGCTTTTTTTTCTCTTCATTAACCAATGCAACGATCAACAGGCTGATGCACAAAATGATAAAAGAGGTGTCTAATAAGAAAAGGGAAATTGGTTATTATTCTTGCCGTTTAAATCTCCTGGAGCAGAATTGGCTGTTGCTATAAAATCTGTGGAATTATCCTTGCTATTTCAACTTGCAAAACCAACCTTTTATCCCTTTAAATTCAGGTCTTCAGAGTAACTTGCCAAAATAATCTCTTGGCACCACTGAGGTGAGGATCCACGTTGTGCTGCTCATGTAACTTCCCTGCTCATAGAACCATTTATCCTGGAAAGACTTTGACTGGAAACTTGTGTTTTTAACTCTTTTAGCTGCTTTTGAAAATATTGCCTTGCTATCTTGCGGGAAATGGTCATGCCGTAATGTACCATGACAATGGTTGTTGTGGAGAGTGTAAAGAAACATTTAAATAGAAATTACAGCTGGAAATGAAGGTTTGTAAGGAAAAGCCAAATGATAGGACTTACCTTCCAAATCTTAAGGGCAAAGAGAGTCATTTGGCCCTTTTCTTGGATGTAGCTGGGCAAGGGAAAGAAATGCCGAGTCTCATATGATCTTAATTATACGCTGTGGGTGCCAGCAGCTTTCAGGGTATGTGTGGATTCTTGACTGAGGCTCAGTGTGTGAACTTTGTCACTGGAGGAGTATGTCACACACAGAGCTGGGACATGAGCCATCATTCACAATTCAAACAAATCCCAAGCCCTTCAGAGATTGAAAAGAAATGTTCAGTTAACCATAAAAACTGTGGCATGATTCTCCATACCCTAGTGCCCTTTGGGAGCAGAAATACTTCAAGCTCCAAAATCAGGCCTTCTTGTGAGGCTTTTTGACTAGACTGGAACCATCAACTATTCAAACCATTGTACAAAATCCCGCTCTTTCGCAACTCCCAGGAGTGTTTTTCTAGACCAGGAGCAGTATAATTCTAGGCTATAGATGCAAGTCCACAATCTCCCTCTGAATCCTCCCCTTTGATTTCTGGGGTGGCTCGGCAGACGGTGACTTTGGCCATGACAGAGCCTGGAGGTCCATGCCTTGCTCTGGGCTGGAGCTGGCCGTGAAGCAAAGGGGCGGGCGCAGGATGCTCTCATTGTTACCGTCTGCAGCAAAAGTGTCTGTTCCCCATCAAGTTTCAACAAGAACATCTAGGTGAAAGAGATGCTGTTGGGAACGTTTCATTTTTGCAGATATTTGGCCTTTGGATTGTGTGTTGACTGAAGACCTGCAAGACTTCACCTGTCTGAGTATAAGCACTCAGTGGATTGGGCAGCAACCCTTGAGGATGGGAGATGGTGTAGCTGCCTCCATCCTCCCACTGAGAGCCACCAGTGCTACAGCGAGACGGCAGGCAGGTTGCACCCTCACCCGCAGGATGCATCTTAGTTTGGTCTCAAAAAGGGAACATTGTTGGGAGGAGCAACTGCTGTGTTTCAGCAGGAAAGTGTCTTTCACGACGCCTCTGGAAGTGAACTTAGGCTGGCTTCGTATTTCCACCTGAGCTGTGTCTGGGAGGAGGAGAGCTTGGAGGGGTGTTCGTGTGCTCCTCTGAGATTGCATCCTCAGCAGAAAGCGTAAACAACTGGGGGGATGTTCCCGTGGCCAGCTGTGTGCTAGCAAAATTACTGCTCTCATGATCAGCAATAAAGGTTTTGCTGCTGCTCAGAAATATACGGAAGGTTCAGACCAGAATGAAAATCAGTTCTGCACGTGGTTGTTCACATTGCGTGCTCTTTTCTGTGCATGAGGGCTCTTTGTACTGTCTTCAGGGGGAGAAAGTCTGCTGTGGAAATCCATCATGTCCTAGCAGTTTAGTAGAATTACAGGGAACATGCTTACTTACCTAAAAGAACAAATGTGAACATATGGAGATAGCCTTTTTTTTCTTTAACCTTAGGAAGTACCAGCAAAGATTTTCATGTTTGTAAATTGTCATTTTCTTAGAGCAAAGCCTTATGGAAAAGTCAAGCGTTTTTTTTATGAAAGATGTGATGGAAACTATTACAGCTCTGATCCTTGTTATTGCTTGAAAAACAGAGGTAGCAGCAGAGGGGGGGGAAGTAAGCACCAAAGGTCAGGTATGAGCCACAGGAAAAATGATGGGGCATCATCAGAGTTTTCTTTGGCTTCCCGAGGTCCCTACCTGTCCTTCCAGGCAAGAGGGTCCTTCATTCACTGGCTCTTGTGTGGATCTGTCCTCTGACGGCTGAGCCAATTGCTCCTCTCAGAAGCGGCCAACACAAGAATATCTTTGCTTGTGAGGAACGCATCTGGGCAAATGCTGTTATCTTTCTCTGTCCTGCTTGCTCTAACTTTTTACTTGGAAGGGGAGAGATTGGCCTTTCAGTGTATGAAATGCCAGCTGGGATCAAATCAATGCCATTGATTTAATCTCCAATGCCTCCAAAGAGCTGGGATTTTTCCTTTTAATTTTTTTTTCCTCTGGCTCTATTCTTTGAGAAGTAGAAGAGCAAAACAAAGGCGTTGAGTGCTGCCAGTGGTCCTCAGGCACAGAGGCCAGAGCCAGAGCTGCAGAGCCCTCCGTGAGTTTGAATAGCTTTGCTCTTGCTGGACTAAATCAGGTTCGGATGTAGGAACTTGATTTTCACTTTCTGGATTGGTTTGGTTCACTGTTTGTGAGCCCTAACAGGACAGAGTCCCCTTGCTCGCTGGTACCAGTCCTACAGCCAGCCCAGGGCTAGATGCCCAGCTGGTGTAGTTGACAGCATGCTTTAGAGAGTTATGCCAGTTTACAGTTGCTGACGTTCTGCCTCTATATGTTTTTTTGACAGACTATAGTTGTGCCTGCGCTGACTGTTAAAGGCAGTCACCGCTGACTTCTTTGGCGGCCGGAGCGAGCCCTCAGCAGCAGCAGGGACAGCAGGTTGTCAGCGCGGACCGCGGCACGTGGGAGCAGGCAGCGAGGGTGGGAGGAAGGTGCTGCACCCGTCGCTGCTCCGCTCCCCGCTTCTCGGGGAGGTATGGACACAGCCTGTAAATCCTGCTGGGGAGCGGTTGTGGTTTATCAGGTTAAGGCCTGTGCTAAAGTCAAGCCAAGATCTTACGGACCTGGTAGTTCATGAAGTATCAGAGGGCAGAGCAGGGCAACTCCTAGTGAGGCAACTAAAGAAAAATATAAATGGAAAGACATAAACTTGATAATGCAAATGAGTTTACTTTCCTTTTTGTACAGCAGATGTTGTTTGACCTAGAAGAAAGAATAATATTATAGAAATTGAGATCAGTCTGAGGGGAAAAAATAAAGTCGTCTAAAAATAAAACACAAATAGCAGCTGCTTGAATTGTATTTCTAATATATCAGCGCTGACAGCTCTGTCTTTCCCCCAGTTGAGCCAGGAATCTTATGGAAGCGGCTTGTAAAGAAGAGCTGTTTCCTGAGGAGGGATGCGAGCAGAGGCGATGGAGAGGCAGAGGTGATACCGCTTCGTGTCAGTGTGTGTCCTGGGCAGGAACAGTCTCTGGAGATGTGCAAGGGGTTGCGGATGGCATCACTGCGCAGGCACTTGGTCAGACGGTCTCACCGTCGATCGCAGTGAGTAAGACTCTTCTGCTGTTAGGAACAACCCTGGAATGGTGTAGAATAAAGAATAGTAAAATAAATAGAATAAAGTAGTCCAAAATTGTGTTGTTGCCATAGTCTGTATCCCCATTTGGGGCGAACTTTCCGAGTGGCATTAAAGTTGGTGTCCTGTGCTTATCTACGCCAGATGAGGAGCTGAACTTAGTGTGTAAGGGTGGTGGGTTATGTTGTTTTGATGTAAATGCAAAGCAAGTTTCTCACTCTGTAGGTTCAGTCAGTGGGAAAAATACTACCTAGAAAAAAAAGAGAATAAAAGATCCTGACTTGTCAGTCCAGCAGCTAGTGGTTTTGGACTGTCAAGCTTGGGCTGTTCAGCCAAGACTCTGTGCCTAGGTCTGATTTGCAGCAAGTGGTAAACACCTCCTCTTTAACAAGAGGTCTTTGATAGGGGCTTAAGTTGAATGCAAAAATTAAGGCATTCCTTCAACGTTTGTGACCAGTTAGGCTGGAACTGGCATAATATGACTGAGAAAAGCTGGATGTGCTTTCCTTTGTGTGTGGGGAGTTCTGCCTTCGGCTGCTCGGTGCTGGGAGCCCGAGCAGGCGCTCTGCAGCTCTTCGGTGCTTGCAGTGCCCTGTCCGCAGTATGCTGTAGAGCAAATAACACATTTTTATTTTTATACAAATGTGCATAACTTCATCCATTTCTTGTGGCTGCTCTGACAGGAAAAGGAAATTTATGACGCACATCACCCATTTATTTGGCACAGGCAGTGTTTATTGCTGAGGGAGGCATTCTCATGGAATTGATTGCACAATTTCCTCTTGGTGTACTGTTTTCAAGTAATATCCCAAGACCTCTGTGTACTGAGATACAGGGACACTTCTTTAAGGCCTGCAGAATACTACAGCAGAGGAAAAAAAAAAAAGCCACACGGTGGAAAATATAACGGAAAAATGTAATTTTAATTACACTGTAAATCTGGAGCTTTCTTCACTCTGCTGGGAGTCTCTGTGGAAACACCCATTCCCAATAGTTTAAATTTCTAGGTTTCTCCACAGAACTAAGAACAGCTTTGGATTTTATGGCGTTCCATTTTCACAGGTATAAAAGGTGGTTTTGGTCTGGGGTTAGTTCCTGTTCATGCTTTAGGCACGCCAGGATTATGGACATGTTGTGGGGGGAAGAACTGTGCATTTTGGAAAAAGAGAAAGGTATATTCGTAGCATGATGGCTTGCTGAAAGGGTGGGATTGTTGCCTGTCCCAACAGGCAAAAAGGGGTTGAAGCTATTAATGTCACAGAAGGCAGGAAGAGAGGAGTTGTTGCCTTGATTCAAAGGACTGTGTGACAATATATATCTTAAACGCCATGAACAGCACACAGTAGAGAAAGAGAGAGAGAAACATCTGTCCTGGAAGAGCATAGCTCTTGTTAATTTATTTTTTTAAAATTATTTTAATCTGCCTATGCACAATCATTTGTACCAAAGCTTCGGTATAATAGTTGTCTCATTTGCATGTGGAAAGGCGTGGAGTTGGATGCTTGCACACAAATATGTGCCAGGTGATGACACTGCTAACAAGTAATCATGGACTGAAGATTGCAACCAGAAAATTTAGAGCTCTTTTTTGAAAAGATGACTCAAAGTGTAGAGATGGAAGAACAGTGATGTGTAACAGCAGTTGCAGACAATAGATTCTGTTCCCTTCCTCTCTGTAGGAAACGCCAGTGACAACCCCGTGCGTATTTGCATGCTGAAGGTACACGTTGGCTTCTGAAGAGTTGCCTGATGAATAACTTTTTTTTCTTTCCTGGCTGCCTGGTGAACAGCTCCTCACCTGCATCGCTCTCCTAAATTCTTGGAGGGAGGTCTGGCAGCCAGCACAGCTTTAATTTCATAATTTCACTTCTGCGGTGACTCTGTCGGTTTCTGCTAACTTCCCGATTATTCTTTCAGGCTCCAGAAGAAAGCGATCTCCTCCTAAGCTTCTGTTTTCACACTTCTGAACAGCAGCTACCTCTTCTCAGCCTCCTGATGCTTCTCCTCAGGGCCCGAAGCTGGGGACCAGCTTAAGCACTAAGCTGCGTGTTCTGCAGCTCTCTGGTTCACGCTCGTGGCGTTGGTTTGCACTCTATGTTTGTTAGCACAGAGGTGGCTGGCTCGCTGGTAATGGCCTTTTGTACGGGCTGACCTCTGAACCAGAAACAAGACTCAAGCCTCCGAGGAGGCCAGTGATTAATCAAATCGGGGATCAACTGTGACTCAACCTTTAGATCCCCAGCTGAGGTTGTGTCCATGGCTGATTAAAAGAGGAAAATACATTTAGCTATTTACAACTGTATCTCCCTCTGGCTGAGGACAAGGCACCATGGATAAACATATTTATGTTTGTTAGATGTACAAATTGTGGTTCCTTTGAAAACCTCACAGTTTATCATAAAGCCTCAGAAAGCACATGGCTGTTTATTGACGCTAGAGGACTTCCTGAGACTATGCCGTGGAAGTCGCTGCTCAGAGTATTTGACGTAGGCTAGCATGTCCACGAGGGAAAAAAGCCCAGACGTTGCCATCTGCACATGAAAGACTAAAGGTGGCTTTAAGCAGCCCTCTGCAGGAGATAATTTTCTCCCTTCAATTAGGTTACACTTTCTAGATGCCGCCCTTTAGAAGCCTACAGTGTTCCCAAGGCCAGCTCTACAGTTATTCAGTGGTGAACAGAACATATAAACTTCATATTGCTAATACATTTCACAGAGCTGTGTGATATTAGCAAACTCCAAATAGCTGTCAGGACCTCAAGGTATTCTGGAACATCCTTTGATGCTACAAAGTAATGCATTTTCCATATTATTCCTTTGAACACATTATATATGCAAAGTCTAGCACTTCTTATAGGAGAGGTGGAATTATCATACAATAAGATATTTTTTCCTCTAGTTCTTTCATGGCTCATAACATATAAAATTTCTTCTTAAAATCCAGGCTAGGAACTCAAACTTAATTTATACAGTATTGAAAACATTACAGGGCATAAATCAGTTCAATTTTTAAAGTTCCTGTATGATATTTTCAGAGCAGCCAAATTCCTTCATTCGCCTGGACTCCTTCCAAAATTCTGCCAGCGCTCATGGAAATCTAAATAACTTTAGAGAAAAAGCAGGTTTTCTGTGAAGGCTCAGATTACCCTGTCACCCTTCCTCCACTGCAGACAGGCCTCTGATAAACATGGAGAATAGGGACAGGGAAATTACTTCATTACTTCATGTCCTTTTCAATTACAAACATCGAGGAGCCTGAGCCTCCTGCCAGCTCACGCCCCAGACCCTTGCAAATTTGTGGCTTTCAAGAGCCAACAGTTGCATTTCCTTTGCCAGCAGGGATAAGCGATAGAAAGCGAGCAGGGGAGCTCACTTGAATTTTATTTCTGAGTGTTATTTAAAAAGTTTCAAATCTCAGCTCTGTTTATTTAAAGTATGACTCCAGCTGAAATGTAAGCCTGTAAACTAGAGAAGTGATCAAAACAGGGCTGCACCTTTCTTTTTTTTTTTTTTCTGAGAATTAATCACTTAGTGGTGATGTGTTACTGTAATCTTTCTGTGATCACTTAACCTGGAAGCGGTACTTCCAGATAGCTTCGTAATATTCTCCTGCTGGCATCTTCAGATCTACTATTTGTACTGTTCATCTGTGTTCAAAGCACACGAGCTTAATGCATTGTTTTTCTACCAGCTTTGCTTTGTGTTTTGATTTACACCTAAAGAAACAAGCGTGTTTTCTTTGATGTCATTTTTCCATTACTGATGAACTAATATTGCAAAAAAAGGCTGTTTAAGGTCTTACTCTGAAACCTCATTATTTCTACAATTAAAAAAAAAAAAGTAAAACCCAGTTTCAGAACATTGTGTTACAGAGGGGGGAAAAAAGGTGGCAGGAGTGAATCTGATTTTCTACTTTGCGTGTAAATCTTACAGGCTCAGCTTCAGCTCGGTGTTTAGGTCTGTGTTAAAAGTCACTGAAATAGAAGCCCATGTTTGGGTTAACCAGAGGTATATAGCTCTGGGAGGGTTTCCTGAAAGGCAGTTGCAGGGATTACTCCGGTCCTCTTTTTTTTTTACATGGTAATTCCGCAGTGTGGGCTCAGGTGACTTGGTATGTCGGGCTGGTCAGATGTCTGCCCCGCAGTGGTATATATATCCTGATCACCTTCGCGATCACCTGTGTGATCAGGAGGGAGGGAAGGGAGAAGAGGACAAGGAAAAACGTTGGGGGGGTTCTTCAGTGCCTCACGATTCAGGTTTTGCTTTGATATGAATCCAAAAATTCAGACGTTCTTGTGAAATGAATCTGCAGTGGGTGTGGGTAGAGCAAAGAGCTGAGCACATGGAAACCAAGAGGCCATCCAGAAGTTCTCACTGCAGCCTTTCCCAGGTTTTACTTATTTCTTACTTACACATTACTTGAACACTTCTGTTTAAGTCGGTGGGAATTTTTCTAAGTGAAATTAAAGTGTGGGGAGTTGTTAGTTAGAAGGCGTGCAGCATCTTTTTCGTGCTATCAGAGCTTCATCCCTTGGCTAGAACTCCCCTGGATTCAGGCTGTGTGTGGGGGGGTATGTATGCATATGTGTGTAGGTGTGCTCACTTCTTGATACTCCCTGCTACCTCTTGGGCCATAAATATTGGGTGAACCACAATGGAGGCAACCGCAACTGCTGGTATCAGCCCAAATGTGGAAGTACATAAACCAAAAAAATACTAAGGAAAAGTTCACCAGACTTGGAAGCTCCCAGCTGGCCAGGTCAGGGCTTTGGGAGCTGGCTGGAATGAATGATCTGTACCTGAAATAATTTTGTGTACTCACTGAATCCCTAAGACATGACGCCAAAATTCTTTTTGTGCATAATGCTAAGGTCATAATGATGTAGCTATTTTTTAGTTAACGGAAATTTTGGATGCACTATAAGCAATTTTTTCCCTTTAAGAAGGAAAACTGCAGATGGACCGTCATTCTATTTGCTGATGTGTAGTAAGGAGAGGCATATCACCCCAAGAATGCCTATTGCTGTGACAAATCACAAGAAGTGGAGAAAGACTTAGTGCCTGCTAAATTTAGCCTGTGCAAATCCAGTACATTCCAAGTCCATGGAGTGAAATACTGTTTGGAGTAAAATATGATTGAAACATTTCTGGGAATATAACTCCACTGGCTAGTTTACCACCTGGACTTAGTTTTCATATTGTAGGAGAGGAATTAAGTTTTTATTATTTTTAAATTATAGCTCCCCCCCCCCCATCAGTTCTCTTGTCTTCCCACTGAAGCAAGCACTGTTAAGCTGCTATAACTTTAAGAGCATGAAAGCAAATGTTGTAAAGAGGTCACTGTAAAGGTCACGCAGCAGGTTTGATGTGTCAGTGGATAAATGATGGGATCACATCTGGAACAGTTTGGTGAATAAATAAAATGTGAAAGCTCATATATCACTGCCCACCTTCCAATCTGTAAGGGAAAGAGAAAATAAATTCTCTAATAACCTTGTAAAGCACATAAAAGATATTGAATAAACTCTTGAAATTTTGTGACTAAAACTGTCTGTATTAAATAATGATTTTAAGAGTGGCAAAAAGCTTGAAATACAGTATGAGTCTTCCTTGTAAAATGTTGTTTTATTTTATGGTTTATTTATTAGACTATACTTGGATAGCTTTGAAAAATATAATTTTGAGTTTAACTATGTGTTATTGAAACACTCTTCCTTTAGATATGTCCCCCAGAGGTATTTTATATTTACACTTAGGGAAAAGAATTTTCAATTTTTATTACACAGTGCTGTATTATTGCTTATACTGCCACTATATTCTGCCTTCTGCAAGTAACATTAATATATGCATATTTTACTGCCATTACCTTCAAAAGGCCTTAGAAAACCCATAGGTCTAAAATGATTTCTCTAAGTTGGTCATTACTGACTACTGAATTAAGATACAACAGGCTGTATATTGTTTTACTGGGCCATTAATAATAAGCCCCTGTGAATTTTAAGACAGCAAGCTAGAAACTGAGTAATTTCAGTCACCCAAGAAATGTACAGTATTAATAAAAGGCTCATAGAAGCCTGTTCTGGAGTGTGAATACCTTTGGTGTCTGATGAGGGACTAAAGGCAGTGGGTGAGTTTTGATCTCCAGACTCCTGCGAGCAGCTCCTCTGGGCGCGAGCGGCCGGGGCTCGCGTGGCTGCGGAGGCAAAGGCTCGCACTCGCGCAGAAAAATCAAACGTGTAGGTGTATGTATGTATGATGTATAGTCACCGCCAATGGCTACAGAAGAGAGTCGCGCTGCTCATTTTCCTCCCTCGTTACGGACTACTGCAAGGCCACGGCTGCGCTCCGAGGCACGCAGCTGGCCACGCACACCCACGCTCCGCTGAAGGCACCAGGACTCCGGGCAGGCGTCGGGTACACCCAGACACAGGCTGCGCTGCGGGAGTAGCAGACAAATTAGTCGTGTCGGTCCCACCGTTTTGCTGGGAAGGAATTGCCGAAGCCAGTGCCTAATGCAGTCACGGAGAAAGCGTCTCATCGGCTTCAGGCACAGTCAGTTGGGAGCAATGGGGAGGATGCTGTTGGTGGTGGGCAGGGATGTGGGAAAGTGTGGGGTGGATGGTCGGGGATCCAAGGTACAGCGTGCAGGCTGTGGGTGCTGGGATAGTTCACGAAGAAATCTGAAATGTCATCAACTAATGCTTGTTTGACTCCTACCTTTCATTCCTGCAGTGAAAGGCATTTAGCATCTGAGGTAGATGGTGGAACAAGAACTAAAAAAAAACCACCTACAGGCAAAGTCTAAGTGGATTATAACCACAAATACAGCTTTTATTCTGGAAGGCCGTGTTACCTGTAACCTTTAACCTGAACTGTGGTGGCTCTTAGAAATCGTGGATCACCTTGTAACTTTGCTAGGTATCACTGAAACTGATGCCAGGAAGCAAATCAATGACTTACAAGAACATTTTATTTCCCCGAATATGATCTTGTTGCAGATAAGTCAATCCTGCAATTTCTCTAATTCATTTACTAAGCTCCACCTTAAAGTGGGTTTGGTTTCTTCTCCCCATCAGACAGCTGTTCCAAATATCTTATTCCTTTGAAGAGCTGAAACCTCTTCAAATATCCAGCTCATACTTCATAGCCAACTTAGCTCTATTAAACTTTTGGCAAATGTATGGTCGTGTGGTCTTTGAAGACAACCATATTTAATATGACTCTGTGCAGCTCTTTTTCCTCAGAGGAAAGGTAATTTAACTTCCAGAGAGAATCTTGTACTTTAGCACCGATTTCTGATTCCCTGAGCAGATCAGGGAGTGTGTCTGTCCTGCCATGGGAACTTGGAGCTGTGGGTTTTTCTCTTTCATTTTTCTGTGAAGGATTCTAGTTGCTCTCAGGATGAACAAGAGCATACAAAATACTCCGCAGAGAGTGACAGGGCTGGGGCAGAACACGACACCTGTTCTATGGCAATAAAATTTGTAAAGGCAACAATTTCTTTAGCAGAGATGTGATGAGGTGCCGAGTTGAGAGAGTCTTGGCCAGTTGCAGTGGTCCATGAGTTTCTTTGCAGAAATGAAACTTACTTTTTACTCAACTTTATTCAGCTTAATTTTTTCTTCTTGCAAGCTGAATTCTATTCATCTAGACCTGGGTCTATCTGAGGGTCTGCATAACAAAGCAATGGCTTTCTTTTCCTTTGCTCTTAAAGTTCCTCTTTAGAGTCCCTTTTTATTGTATTGCCTCTTCTGAGCCCACCGTCCCTGTGGCCATCAATAAACCTTCATGAATTAACCTGTTGAGAGGAGGTATGGGAGAACCTTACGTTGCAGCTATAAGATTAAATGCTGCTGTTGAACCCTGGACAATTTTCTGCCACTAATCTTTTGGTCTGACTAATATAGCTAGATATACTATCCCAAACTTTCAGTGATGGAAATGATATCTAGATCTGGTAAGCAGAGAGGTAAGAAGACTGGGTGATAAATACACTAGGAAGAACTATCGTTGACCATGTATTTGGCAACTTTTTGAGGATACGTGTGATTTATAAATATCACCTCTAAAACCTATGGTAAGATAGTAAGGCTGCAAAATAACAGAATTGTATTTGACCCCTCACCCTCCAAACTTGTTATGTAGGAAACTTGCATATGAACGATTACAGAGATTATCTTCTTCCCATGCTAAGTTTAATGTCCATCACTTGAATGTCCAGTCTTCTTGTTTCTTTACCCACCCCATGGATATGGATTTGTAGGCCACATATAGTTAGTTGTATCTGTGAGGCCATTCATATAAGACTGTATAGTAATGTATGTACAATAGCAAGCAAAATTAAAGCTGCCCAGG
Organism: Haliaeetus albicilla; assembly: GCF_947461875.1. Classification (NCBI taxonomy): domain Eukaryota; kingdom Metazoa; phylum Chordata; class Aves; order Accipitriformes; family Accipitridae; genus Haliaeetus; species Haliaeetus albicilla. The sequence goes on from NC_091505.1 coordinate 9,699,777, forward strand.
GAAATATAATAGTAGTAAAGCATAATTTTTGCTTGCTTCTCTGGCAATCTAAAGTTTTTAGTACTGTTAACTTTTTGAGCAGGATTTTTCTTGTAAAGAAAACTGTGCCTATGCCCGTCAGAGCTCAGTCCGAGGCAGAGCCCTCTGCCCCATTGCAGAACTCTGCCTGAAAGTGGTGAATCTGCACCCGTAATGGCCATGGGGGACAGCCCATGAGGAGAAAGACATAACACAGACTTTGCCTGTATGATGACTTATGCAACTACTGAGAAAGCATCTGAGGATGCATGGCTATCAGAAGCTTAATTTTTCTTACTAGCTGATGATTTTGTTACTAGCTGCCTCGGAGATCCAACGTCTGCTTTCAGCAGGCTCTATTAGCTTGTGAGAAACTTTGTGGTTCTGGAGCTAGCTAGGGTTTCAACCCTCAGCTGAGAGCCAAGACGGCAAATCTTGCTCCCAAGTCCCCCAAGCAAATTCTTTAAGGTTTCATTCTACCTCATCTGACAGCTGTGGGGGAGGCATAACCTAGCCTTAAGTCAAGTGTTTCAAAGTCCATAAATTAATCCTTGCAAGCCTGCACTGAATTGCTATTATGCACACAACCTTGTGCGTAGTCAATGGTGAAGCTGGGAAGAAAACCCAGAAGCCGTAATTTCATGGCTGCGTTTCTGACCGTGTCTTTCTAGTCCAGCATGGGTCAGTGTCTCTCGGATTTCGGTGGTGGCTAAGCACATAAATATCACAGCTGATCTGGCCCTAACCCTGCAGTTCTTTGCCCCACTGATACCGTTGCCGAGAACAACCACTGTACTTTGGGAGCCAGTTACCAGTTTCCTGTAGGATGTCTTAAACTTCCCCGTACTTTTCTGAGAAGTTTTAATCTTGAGGGAATGTCTGGGTTTAGGAACATGCACAGCAGAACAACTGTGCTGTGAGGAATATGGTTTTAATCACAGTGAAACAATGCTTCTGCTAATTACTGGTATACTGTGTGATAGATGAGATCCTATGCTGTTTCCTCATTCAGACTATGTAACATCTTGTATTTTCTATTCCCTGCCAGAAGCCATCATATCTTTTTGAAATTCAGTTGAACAACTGCCCTTGCAAACAAAGAAGAGGTTAACAGATGATACTGTAGGCTGAAGGAACATTATGAGATTGAGGAAGGAAATACGAATCTTTCAGAATTATGAAGATCATGGCAAATAAACTCATAAAACAGGAGCTAACGCCATGTTGTTAGAAGATCTAATCATTTTCATTTTGAAACATTTCAGCACATTTACAAACTGTGGTCAGCTAAACACGCTGCTAAATCAATACCTGAAACACTTTTTAACTTTTTCAACTTGGTTCTTGCATCTGGCTTTTCTGGGGGAGGGGGCTGGTCTTTGAAAATTTACTGTAACGTAACATATATGAGGTGAGATGTGATGCATGGCTGAGGGGAGGATCAGACCAATAATCCATTGTAGGGATACATTATGGTTCTACAACCCACCATCCGTCTTTGTCAGGTGAGTATGCTTTAAATGGGAAGTGGTAGCCATTGGAACATGTAAGATTAATAGGTGATGTGTGTGTTAATCACAGGATCATAGATGTTGGGTTTGGAATGGTCTTTATAGATGGTTGAGTCAAATCACCAGGATCTCTTGCGGTTTATCCCAGGTATTTTTCCCTCAGAGAGTGCTAGCTGGCGTCAGCTGGAATGTGTCTGTTGATAATGCTTGGGCTGCTTCTCTCTTCAGACTGCTACGCTGTTGAATTACGGTTCTGTTGGAAAGTTTTTTCTTGTTATCTAATCTAAACTTGCCCTTCTTTAATTTAAAGCCATTACCTCTTGTAGTACATTGCACTTGGCCAACCTTAAATAAGTCTGTCTTCTCCTTTACATTATTTCCTCTCAAGTATTAATTACCTCCAACACTTCTCTTTATTTCTCTAAGCTATTTAGGTTAACTTCCCTTAACCTTTCTTCGAACCCTCCTCTCAAAGGTTACCGCTAGCTGACATATTGTCTTGAAAATGTTAACTGTTGCTAAAAGCACTTCTTATAGAGCACACTTCCTACCGAGCGTGCAGCCAGATAAATACGTGGTGACCTTTTTTCTAGGAGCTCTAGTGGACATAACATGGTCATGTAGGTGATTCTTAACTACTGACTTTCCCAGCAATGTACTTGGTGTTCTCTGCTTTTATTTGTAGGTGGAAATCAGGGTTAACTTGTAAGTAAAGGAGCTGACCTGAAAAGTACCCAATACAATTGCTCAAAACATACAGTGAAAAACCGAGAGAGGGTGTATGGCCTGGCGCTAAAATCTCAGTTGTGACCTTCTAGAGGACAAATTCTGTCCATTAATGCCTCAAGATTACTGAGGAAACACGGCACAGCACAGGGCTTAGTGCTGTGCACCCTTCTCTTTCAGGGGGTCTGAGAGACTTGCAGTCTTGGTTGGCTCTCAGAGGTGAGGGCTGAAACCCTCTCTGCGGTCAGGACACTTTGAAGTCAGTTGTGGTGGAAACTCAGTTGCATAACTGGGGTTTGCAACTGACGTGAGCTTGTGGACCCCAAAACATAGAATCGTAGAATGGTTTGGGTTGGAAGGGACCTTAATTAGTCAGGAAGCGAGGCTGCCCAGAAATCCCTTCACCTCTGTCCTGTCCTCGGCTTCTAATGCAGGGCGCTTCTGGAGGAAGTGCCATCAGGGTATTTCTGCTCATTTACCTTGGAGCTGGTTAGAATCTGGTCCTTAATCAAGAATCATTATGTCAGGAGGAAAAAGTTTTGCTGTACTAGTCTGAGCAAGGCACACGCAGATAGGAGAAATTATGTTATCCCTTTAACAATCTAGCCATTAAACTCCACACGGGAACATCTGTTTCCTTCATATTCTTCGCACAGGATGGGAGTTTTGCTCTCAAAGACAAGGAGCTTTGCCATCACATTGTATATTTTATTCTGTTCCCCTCTTTCACTTTTTCCAGAGGAGGTTGGAGGTGTTATTTGATTCCTGTCAGAAAAGAGCCCATCTCTTACAACCTAGGCTTCTTGTGTCGCCTTTGAGACCCTCCAGTGTTGCTTGTATCATCAGGGAATTAAAATGTTCAAATTGATGCAGACAAGATGAGAAAAGTCTGAGATTCTGGCAGAGTGTTTTTTGTTCACAGTTGCTCCCAGGCCAACAAAATTTGAGCACCCCTGTATTTAGGGGAGAGTAGAATTTGTGAGAAGCCACCTCCATCTCACACATGTATCCAGTTTGCTGGCTGACAAAAGCTGCCTATCTAGCGTGCCCAGTTTCTCCTGTGCCTGACAACAAGCTCCTCAGGATCTTGTTTTAGAAGCATACGAACGCTGGTAAAACTGAGGTTTGCTGAATTCTTGCCCAGAGCTCTTCTGACTCATCATCTGGTATACTCACATGTAACTCATTTTCCCAGCAAATCTTTACTCCAGACCTCAAAGAGGATACAGGAGTGAATGAAGAGTTACTGTTTCTTTTCTAAAAGTCTTTGTGGGAACAGATTCTTTCCTGTTTCTGTGGTCCTGATTGCATTCTCAAGCCTGGTGCTGCTCTTTGTGCTGTTTTAAATCCAGTACTTGAAAATGTTCCAGAATAAAGGGAAATCCTTGTAGCAGTTGTACAGCTGAAATGATCAGGTGACAGGTGATAATCTGGTGTAAAAAGGCAAATGAAGGTGTGCTTATGAATACGCCATTCTCTCAGGCAAGTGAGAAAAGCACCCTTTTTATTTTTATTTTTTTAAACTGTCATAAGTGCCACATTATAAAAGAACAATAAAAGGCAAATTCTGATCTTCAGGTCACTTTGCATGAAATGTTTTAACCTTGCAAGAGCTGCTGCCTTTTTCTGATAGAAGCCAACTGGCATTAGCTTCCAGTCAAAGATGAAGCGTGGAGAGGCTCTGTGATTGCCCAGGGCCTGGCTGGATTAGAGACGGTGTTTTCAGCTACCAGTTGTGAGCCTCGATCTCCTGTTGCTCTGGCGTTTCCTCCTTCCAACGTGTGTTATTCTTTGCAGTCGTGAACCACTGATCTCTGCTGGGGTAGTGTAATTTCTGGAAGGAATTCCCTAAAGAGAAGATTCAATTCTAATTTTGAATCCTAAGGCTGAAAATATCGTATATATTGGTGCTACTTGACTGCTGAACAATTTGTTATGCAGGAATAGCATAATGGAGCAAGGACACACTAACGAATATGCTGGTGAGGAATCCGGGAAAATCCTTTACTTCACCAAGCTGGGCAGAAGGCTGAGGAGTGAATTCTTTGTATCTGATAAATTGAGGCCACTCTCCCGCCCCATGGAGGAGATAGAAGAACCTTCTGCAGAACTAGTATTCCCAGGAAGCGTTGAGTGGTTGTGATGAGTGCATCTAGCTGTCTGTCTGGGCACTCGAGCCTCCACAGCAATATGGGTATGAAAGCAGCATACATTTGAAGTACAGCTCTATTTCCTGCTCGCTGGATTGCTCTCTGCAGAGAGGTAATTGGTGGAAATGCGGTGATCCTACTGTTATAATTCACATTCGATGCCTGCACCGCAGTAGCATTGTTTGGTAAAGGAACCTCCTTTGAAACATTCCCAGAACTCCAGATTTTGCAAACCTCTTGATGTCTGCCAACACACACACACTTTTAGTCCCACAGAAGCCAGAAATCACAGAATTGTGCAGAGACATCTCCAGAGGATCATCTTTGGCATTAAATGGGGCATGATTGTTCATACAGAATGTGAGAATGGGAAAAACAAATGTGGCACCCACTTGAATGGGTTGATTTATGATAGTAGAAGAGTTGGGAAGCACAAAGCTGCCTTCCGGGACCAGCTAATTTCATGTTTTAGTTGCTTGTAAATAAGCGAGTTTCAGATAAATGCACCCATCTAGCTGAGTGCACGTTTCATTACTGGGAGGATTAAGCTAGTTTAAAAGATTTAGGAGACTACTGCGCCAAGTTCATGTTTTTTAAGAGTGAGGACTGCCAAGCCCAGTGGGTGTAAGAGCTACTTTGGAAGCACTTTTATGAACTACTCCTGATGCATATCTTCAAAATATTTAAAGCAACACCTGTCATAGACCGTTCTCTCTTTATCCTCTCTTCATGCCAAGTAATGGCGCCACGTGGTTTCTACAACTGAAATAACTCTTGGAATACAACATTCTGCAGCTTGGTGTGCAGTATACATTGGCAGGACTTCTTTATTTTTTTTCCTTTTTTTCCCCTCTAGGATTACTGCGTATTGGGTATGAGTGCTAATAAACTGCTTGGGAGCCACTACTATCACTTTAATATGGATTTGGCATTGTAAGGGTATTAAAGCTATTCCATTATCAGCCTTGTGAATATAAAATGCCATGGACTTTTAAATATTTACATTACTGTGAGCTATAGGCCCAAAGGTATGAGGGGGCTGTATTCAGGCCTCCCATGATGGAGTCTCGGGCATAAAGAGGGATTTAGTCTCCTGACTATGCAGGATTATCACATCCTAGCTCCCTATATAATGAACAGAGAATAAGTGATTTTGTTGGCTAAGTTATGCATTTAGCAAATGATAATTTTTTTCCACTGATTTTAGAGGGAAGTGGGGTCTGAACAATAGGCTAAACCCTTCTTGTTATTCTGACTGCAGCTGCCTGAATAGCTTCTCACTTGGCATCTCGGAGTATGGGTCTGTACCAAGGTCAGACTGTGGAGAGCTTCATCTTGGGGTCCTGTGAGCCCAGGCTTCAGGTTGCTCTACCTGTTTCTCATCCAAAGAGTGCTTAACAAAATGGAAAGCCTTTACCGGGACAGTTATTCATACAAACGCCATCATGTTCTTCTAGGCATGTCTAACCATTTTAGCGAAGAATTATTTTTGTTGCTCTCTGTACCTGAAGGCTGCAGGCTGGGGGTAGCTGGCACAGCACGACGTCTCTTCCCTGTGCCGTGCAGAACCTCCATCGCCACAGAACACACTGCAGGCCATGTGAGCGGTAATATGTAAATCATCATTAGCAGATGTTTATTGTTTCTTTTCAGAAAATCAGATTTGACTAATCAGCCTAAGTGAAACATATGCTGAAATTAATTAAAGTTTGTTTTAAAATAATTTGCATGCTTATTGCTTTTAACTGATTGTAATTGGGGCTTTTGAATACTTTTTAACAAACAGAGTCACCTAGGTTGAGCTTTTCAAAGCACCAACTGGCATGTCGCCATACATCTTCCACTAATATTTTACTGGCTAAATGACCTGTATTGCACTGAGTTCCCAATCCCACTGTATCACAGAAAAAAGAAGAAATGTGTCATTGTTTCCTATTATGCCACGGTGGTTTTGTAATGAGTACAATTGCTGAGATATGTGTGCCATGATGAAAGATGTGATTACAGAGTAACTGAAGACAACAGTGCTTTTATGAATAATACACAGAGTTGACAGCATGCTTAAACATCGTGTGTGGTGTGAGGTCTCATTATTTTGGCGAGACCGCTCACCTGCAAACATAACTTCCAGCCACCTCTAGCATCCCCCCTGGACAACAAGGGGTACGTCAAGACTATCACAGAAGCCCATGGCTCAGGGTTGCCCTACAGGTAAGCTCCCTGACCAGCCACGCTGCGGAGGTGTTGTCTGACGCTCTGCTTTGAGCCTGGAGGGAGCCAGCTGGCTCTGCAGGCAGGGACATTTAGGGTGGGGAGGGACTGGCATCCTCTCAAGTTCTGCCCCAACAGGCAGCATGGCTCAACTGGCTCAACCCACTTGTCTCTGTGAATCCAGCAGAACAGCCAAAGGCAGCAGAAAACTTGCCAGAGCATACTGGTGTCTCGCTTGTACTCCCAGCCAAGATGCCTGGGTTCTACGTCTAGCGCTGCTGTTGACTTATTGCTTAATACTGGGCAACTCGCTTCTATTTTGCTCCCCACACTTTTCTAGCTGATGTCAATTTTTGGGTCCAAGAACTGTCTCTTTGATAACACCAGCTTGCACAATGGGGCTCTGAACAGGACGTGCTTTTAACTCTGGGCATCTCACTGGGAGCCAATGAAGCATGTGCTCCGGGCTTCACATGGGCTTCTTAATGGTCTCCAGGTGGAGATGAAGGTGTATGTTATGACCTATAACTTCCTAAATAGCCTGGGGCTGGCCTAGCCATGGTGCTGCCTTTCTCTTCATTGTGTCCTGCCATGGTAGGCAGAAGTGTGCTCCTTTATGGAAATAACAAGGTGACCAGCAGTCTGCAGCTGGTCTGTAGGAAGTGGTCCCTTTTCCCCCACCTCTGCTTCTTTGGTTTGAAATCATCTGAATTTGGTGACTGTCAAGAATGGCCCAGAAAACAAAGATGTGTTTGAGTGAATCTAGAGTGCCCGGGGCAAAAGGCTGTCTAGTCAACCAGCTGAGCTCCAGTGAAAGATCTTTCAGTAAGGTGGAAGTTAAATTTAATTGCAGTTCAATTTAATTGTATTTAGTCTCATACATCCAACAACCCTGATCTGGAAAATCTAAGCAGTTGTGAGGACTCTGGCTCCTTGTATGCTGAGTGGGCTCTTTGGTGGAGCTGTGTATCAGCATCCTGCCACTGATAAATACTGTTCATGCCAGCAGAGGATTTGTCTCACTAGCACTACTTACTCTGCAGTGGAGCTTGCAGGGTTAGTGCAGGACTTGGTTTGTTCTTTTCATTCATTAGCTCACTTAGATCTTCCTCAGACCACACTGAAGACAAGAGGCACTTATTAAGAGCAGCAGTTTGTTTCAAGTGCTTTCTCATAAGTTTTCAAATCTTCCTGCTATAATGTCACAGCATCACTGGCTCCTGTGATGGAGAATAACAGTGGTTCATTAGGCTCATAAATCCAAAAGGAAGAAAGACTCTCCTGGAGACATGAGTAGCTTTATAACAAACAGAGCAGCGGGAGAGCCTGCAAATTATCAGCCCAATGCTTTATAAGCATTTTATCATCAGTTGGGGGAAATTACAATAAAGAGCAATGAGTAAGTGAAACATAAACTATGGCATAAACATGCCCCGTGTTCCCCTCTGTCCACGTTTCATGTAAAAGGTTATTTGAAGTCATGGCACTAGAGTGAGAATCCAGGACAGCTTCAGAAGCTCTTCCTCATCCAGAGATTTGCCCAGGCTGGAAATTACACAGGTTTATATGTTATATGTACAAATTCCACCAGAAGAGAGAAAATACATGCAACATTTAACAATATCTCCCTCTATTATGCCAATGGAAGTGCTGCATGACAATGAGCTTGATGATGTTTACACCCTGTCCAAGAGTTTTGCCACTACCACATTTTTAAGTGCGCAGCTTTGATTTATGACTAATGATACTAAGATCCCAGCCTGTAAATTTTTACAGCAAGCAGACTTGAATTATGTGTTGAGTCTGCTGCACTGGATCAAAAATGTTCAAAATCCTCTCTGGGAAGATTTAAATGTATATGGTCTCTAAGCCATGGAAATATTGCTCTAATGTGCCTATGTGATTTTTAACAGATTGTGAGTTCAAATCCATTTATCAGCTGATGTATAATGAGTTTGGCAGGCCCTTACTACATTAAGTATAAGAAAAACTATGAGCATAATGATGTAGACTGAGGAGAATTTAATGAACAAATAAGTGACCTTCACGTTTATGTGTGATAAAGATTTCATGCCAAATTTTGCATAATATACGCTGGAAATAATGGGGTATTTATTAGATTTCTTCTCTCTTTTCTCCTCTTCTTCACACAACACATTTTTTGCGTAGCAGACCTGTGTCATCCATGGTATGTGATTGGGAAGAGTGGAGCTGACGTGCGGTGGCTAAACCTTTTAATTCTACCTGGGGGAATCTGACTGTACAAAATAAAGGAATAAGTCATCCAAGGCCTGCTTCAGGGTGGCAGCTCTGCTGGAGGTGAGCACAACGGTTGCCAGATGTACTGGGGTTCACCTTGGTGCCTCCACTGCCATAACTGCTTAACACTTCTGCAAAATTGTCACCCATTTTGATGTTTGAATATGTATTTAGGACCCTCATTACGGGCGCTTGTCTCTGTAAAATGCATCCCAGCATTCTGGCCTGAATCCCACTCATTTCATTGCATGGTGTTTGCTGACTAGTGACCACTAGTGACTGGCTCTAGTGCCTTTGGAGAAAGGAGGACTCTCCTTTGGCTTAGGAAATCTTGAGCTCAAGGATGTAGTTGAAGTTGGCTGGATCTGGGATTTGGTTTTAGGGCTGCTTTGAATGGTGAGCATGGAAGAGCAGGGTAAGGCTCCAAAGGTCTCCTCATCCTCCTGCCCTGTCATCTCTAGTTAAGCTCAACTGCTAACTGGTATTTAAAAGTCCCCTGCTCGCTTTATATGTCATACCCTGCATGGTAAGATCCTAGATGTTTTATCACCCCAGGCCAGGGCCCTGACTGCATGGGCTGCTGGACAGTCATGAAGGTGGGAGACCCACACGTCTGGGTGGCCCTTTGCGGTCTCTACCCAGTGCCCTCCACACCCCCACTCCCGAAAAGCCCTAGTGCTCTCAGCCGGGTCCAGCTCCACCTTCTACATCCAGACCGGGCTCCTCGAGAGCCATGTCTGGGTCCACCAGTTCAGACCAGCAGTAGCTTGTGTACAGGTGTGGGGCTGAAGAGCTGTTAGATCAGTAGGTGCTGTCTCCACAGCTCGTCCTGCCTCCCATGGGAGCAGCCGGTGCTGTAAGTCTGTCCCAGTGCACCAACTGGAGACCAGCAAGTGTGAAGGACAACCCACACCTTTCCTTGCCCCAGCTTCCACTTTTCCACAAAGGTGTCTGGTTGCTGCTGCCTGCCCACGTAAAGGCTGACAAATAGGTGACTTGCAACAATCTTATTTGCAACAGTGAGGCGGACTGGAAGGAAAAATAATAAGCTGTTTCTTGAGGCTGTGACATCGTACTTTCATTAAAAAGTGACCAATGCTGAGGATATTTCCACCAGAGGCAATGGGAGTTTTTGCTGAGGCAGTCCGACTTGGTGGGAAGGAGGGAATCGTAATCTGATCATTAAAAAGGGAACAGGGCAGAGGGGTAGCTTTCTGACAGAAACTGGTTGAGCCACGTGGTAGGAAAAACATTATCTTATTTATCATTTTTCCCCATCCTTTGTTTATGCAGGAGCAGAAAAACCTGACTTCATTTTTCTGTTTGAGATGATCTGTGGCTTTGCTGTGTGTCCTGTAACTCGGCAGGTATTACAAACTGTATTTCCAATTAATGAACTGAGTGAATAATTTATTTAATGTGTTAGACATGGCAGAAGGTACTGCAGCCAGTCACTGCTCATGAAGCTAATTGCTGCACTAAGAAAACAAATCTGTGCAAGTCCTCATTTCAAAGTTATTTCCAAGCATTAACTCAAAAGTTATTTCAATAACGAGGCCTCTTAAAAGAAGCATCACTTTTCACAGCACATTGCGTAGCTCTGTTGACCCTCAAGCACTGCTCAGCTGGATGAAGTGTAGTTCAAACAAAACTTTAACCGTAAAACTTGGGCAAGGAGGAGGCCGTGTAAAGTCTGTGATTCATTAGCAATTAGCAATATTGAAATGCAGTGAGAAGAGAAAGAATTGGTTCTGTGCAGAGATTTTTGAACCCCTGTTTGCTCAGAATTGTTTATGCTGAGGTTGTGGGCACTTAGGAGGTCTGAAAGTTGGATAGTCAAACAACCTAAGCAGGAGCAGCTTTGTGGCTATGATGAGCAATGGTTTAGAAACTTGCCTAAATACCAGGTTTTTTTCATTGCAGTTGCCAAATTTGAACGTGCAGTCAAATTCGCCATTGAGCCGAACTCTCCCCTCAGGCAGATGCCAGGATGTGTGTGGACCGCAGAGTGCTCTGTGTCGATCAGGGAATGGTCAGATTGCCTCTGTGAAACCTGTGCTGCCCTGACCCTCTGCAGATCCCTATTTTAAGGCATTTAAGTGGTGTTCTGGCTTTGTGTTAGTCTTCCACAGAAGGTGAGTTTCCCTGTCAGTAAGTGGGATTTGTGCTATCTCTTGTCTGATGCAAAAAAGATAAGAAGTATCATGGGATTTCTGAACCTCCTGTAAATGGAAACTGCCGGCCCTATCCCCCACTAAGCAATGTGGTCCGGATGATGAATAGGATGTATCACAGGCATAATTCCCCCTCTTTCTGTCCCATTTTCCTGAGATCTTACACAGACCTCCACCTACTTAAAGTCACTCTTGGCTTATCTTGGAGAGATTTTAGGGGTATTTCCCAAATCATTCCTTAACCTCCTAACTTGCTGAAAGAAATACCCACTTATGGAAGGGAAATCCTGAGGTAAATCAAGCTTTTCAGGAAACAGTCAGCAGATAACAGGTAACTGGAAAAGGATGGGCTGGTAGCCTGCTCCTGCTCACCGTAACTGTTCCTGGGAAGCGAGATGGAGAGATGAGCTTAGCTGCCTCCCTTTGCTCTGCGGCCAAGGGATGTGTCAGCCTTGGTATGAGCGAGTGCAACTCCATTAATTTCCATTTGCATTTGATTACACCAAGGCTGAAGTTGGTTCATGGTGTTTTATTGTATTCCTTTATTTGATTTTGTTTTATTTCTGCTTCCTATACCATAAAGCTGACCAGCTGAACCGTACAGCATGTAGCAATTTATGGTAAACCCTCCTTGTTCGACTCAGTAATGGATGGAAACAATTCTGAAGTTAATGGTATTAGTGAGGAAATACAGTCATTCTTAACCAATCTTGTAATGCCCTTTTGGAAAAATGATACTTAAGACTACTTTTATCATTCGATTTACAAGTCACAAATTTGTGCAAGAAACTTGACTTTTAAGTCAGTCACACACCTTATAAACTGAGCAGGGCCGGTTCACAAATGGTTTTACAGCTCCATACACTTCCCTGGAGGAGCCATCTCCTTCCTGCTGGCCAGACACATTGCCTTGAAACGGCTGCCAACTTTTTAAGAGTTCCTTTTTGGCTATATTCTTCTTTTCATAGCAGCATTCATGGCCCCAGCCCAGGTTCATAAGGAACAAAGTGTAAAATTAATCAATGGGTTGATGCACTGTTTAGAATAAAAACAGCCCAGTTTTGGCTGCATTTTCTGCCCCTCCAGCCAAAAGAGTGCATGTGTGTACATGAAATGTAATTTAGTTTTTCCTTTGCTGCCTGTTGATTTTCCTCTAATTCATTTTCCTTTTGCCTCTTATTGAGTCTCCTCTTGTCTGGGTAAGCTTAACCCTGTAGTGCCTGGTCTGTGCAGCTCACAGCAACCTGAGGGACCCTGTAGGTGGGCCCTGGGATGGTTACAGGCTTCATTAGCCCCTGGAAGGGATATGACGATATCCAGGAAAAGGACCATGTGAGCTCAGCAAGCCACAAGTGAAGCCTTTGGTAGGTAAAATCTACCTGGAGTTTTAACGACTTGTAAAGCCCTGAGAAAACCTCTCACTTGATATTTATTGCCTTGAATGTCTTCCAAATGAACTTTATCTAAAACGTAGCTCAGCCTTTTTGGAAGTGTGTGTGCCTTGGTTGAAGCCATTAATACACAAAGCTGTTCCTCCCCTCCACGGACAGAAACCACAACTTCTCAGTCACAATGGGATGTAACGTGAGGCTCTGTGTTACAGAGCTTTAGTGCATAAACATGCACATTCACACTTTAAAATAACACTAGAGATTGTTAATCAAACATCTTGAAGCAGAACGCAAGCCCATGTAGTGTCTGAAGCGAGAGGAGGGTTTAAGTGGGCCATCGGATAATTGCATACATTTCACAGATGCCAATGAGCCCTTTTCAGACAGGGGAAAGTTGACAACAGCTGTGTTGGTAACCTTAATTTCAGAAGTAGCTGGTCTGGGAAAAAGTTAGTCATATTGTAGGCACTGTCTACCGCCACTCAATCTTGTTTCTATCACTCTCAAAGTCATGTATTTTTAAAAATACCAAAAGCAATTTAAAAATACATCTAACAGTAATCACTTCATTGGAAACAACACACTGCAATAACATAAAACAGCAGCCACTTTCCTGTGAAGATTTATGAGACAGACTAGTTTTCTCACGACTTATGTTATTCCTGCCTTATTGTTTTGTCAGCATTGGATATGGAAAGTGGATGATATGTGAACACTCTCCAGCACTAGAAAGCTTCCGAGTTTTGATTAGGTAACAAAATTGAAAAAGTGAGTTTGCTCGCCCTGTTCAATCTCTGTGATTTAAATTTGGGTATAACAAAGATGCCAAAGCAGGGAGCTGCCCTCTCCCGAGCCCGCAAGACTGTGACTGTGGCTCTCGCAGATCCAGTCCGGAGCCTGATTCTGAATTTCCCCTGCTGGGTCTGGAAATCCAAATGGATTGTAAATGTCGGAGTCAGACACTGACTTCGCAGTACGACGAGAGGTAAAACGATAGCGGTGGCGAACAAATGGAGACATGGACATACTTCAGGGCAGGTAAAACCACGTTGAGACAGGCCTTGTGATCACATCGGTGGGGATGGCTCATGCTGTGTCCGAGGGAATTGGCTGTCCCGTGTTTGTGGGGGCTGACTGCTGCTGGCCCCTAGAAATCAACAACGTGAGAGGACGATGATAGGCCAGAAATGAGGAGCCTGGATGGAAAAAAATCCTCAGTAATTGAAGGAGGGAACTTACAGCCTGTGAAAGCCTGGGGAATTCAGCCCAGCGTCAGTCACTTTGGAGACAGAAGGTAACTGAGAGGCTGCTTGGTGGGACCCATGCTGCCAGCTTTCAGAGTGAAAACAGAAAGCTGATTTTTCAGCAGTTGCATGCGTACTTGGGGTTCAGTCCCCCGCCCATCCCATCGAACCGGAATATGTCTGCCCTGAATGTGGAGACAAAACCTGCTTTAGAGAGTCAGTATTACAAACATGCCTCTCATAGCTTGCACTTTCTCATACCAAACACCTGTTAAATCCTCAACAGTAATACAAAGAAGCAAACGCTATCTATGGCTTTTAAATCTAGACCAGTCATAAGAGTGAAATTTTATTCATACATATATTATATATATCTCTATATACAGAGGGAGAATGTATAACTAATAAAATGGGATTTTCTATATGCAGTTTACCACCCTGGGACATATTACAAAGCACTTTTTATTATAATCAAACAGGAACCAATAACATAAAAATGCACTAGTCTTGTATTATTGCTATTGGTTTCTCACACCTTTTAGTCCACTTCCCCAATGGCAGCCCCAATGGCATCTTGTTTGGCCTTTTTGTAAATTAATTGCAACCTTCTGCAAAAAAAGTTTAATGTGGAAATGTCATAAGTCAGCGTATTCTCTACTGGCATTGGCATGCTGCAAGTCCCAAGTTCCGTGGGCAGATCTGCTCACTGCACAGTTGGCTGACATCTACCAGGCACACTTACTGATGTGAGACTATTTTGTAGGCTCAGGCCATATAATCATAATAATTTGTAGCAATTCATTAAAAATAAGTTGCCTGTATTCCTAACAGAACAGCAATTAATGTATATTGAAATAGTGATTGCTTTGCTGTAGTTCATTAGGAAGTCAAATTTTAATTCCTATTTAATTACTACCATTTATTACCAATAATTCTAATGAGGTAAAATAAGAGATGTATTGAGAACTAATGATAATGTTACAAAGGTTCATTTGGAATTCACACAAAAATTCCTATTTAATTACAATGGAATTACTTCCACTTCATTCGCGTGAAGTGGGATGCGGTTGCGATCCTTGCCGAAGGATCGGCCTCTGCCAACCGCGGTTGTTGGTTGACGTTCCTCTGTGCTTCAACCTCCAGCGCGCAGACCAGTCTCTGCGCCACGTGCCAGGATGCGGCAGGGCTGAAGGGAGGACCGCTGCTCCGCCTCACACAGAACCCCTTTCTGCACGTTGATTAAGGGCACGTCCACACTTGCCCCGAGCCCCTGTTTGTCCACAGTGCTGTCTCGCAAGGCCAGACTTTTAGCTAGAGCTCTGAAGACGGGCTGTGATCAAACGGGAGGAACCGCCGAGTCGGGAGGAGGTGTGCAGAGGAGGATGTGGTGGTAAGTGCCCTCTGCCTTGGGTCTCCTGCAGGGAGATGGGACTTCAAACACGAGCTGCCAGCGCTCAGGAGAGAAGGTGCAGAGAGCAGGTCTCCTGCCAGCATTCGCGTGGGGATCGGTTCTGAGTTAGAACGAGATGCGGGTGGTTGTATGCAAAGGAGGAGGGAACGAGATGGTGTCATGGTTTAACCCCAGCCAGCAACTAAGCACCACGCAGCCGCTCACTCACTCCCCCCCATCCAGTGGGATGGGGGAGAAAATCAGGAAAAGAAGTAAAACTCCTGGGTTGAGATAAGAACGGTTTAATAGAACAGAAAAGAAGAAACTAATAATGATAATGATAACACTAATAAAATGACAACAGTAGTAATAAAAGGATTGGAATGTACAAATGATGCGCAGGGCAATTGCTCACCACCCGCCGACCGACACCCCGCCAGTCCCCGAGTGGCGAATCCCTGCTCCCCACTTCCCAGTTCCTAAACTAGATGGGACGTCCCATGGTATGGAATACACTGTTGGCCAGTTTGGGTCAGGTGCCCTGGCTGGGCATGAGAAGCTGAAAAATCCTTGACTCTAGTCTAAACACTACTGAGCAACAACTGAAAACATCAGTGTTATCAACATTCTTCACATACTGAACTCAAAACATAGCACTGTACCAGCTACTAGGAAGACAGTTAACTACATCCCAGCTGAAACCAGGACAGGTGGGCATGAGGGGGCGCAGTGAATTCAACAGGGATGTAAAGCTGGAAAAAATGGTGGAAAATGCTGTCCTTGATTTTGTCCTGAGCCGGGCAAGAACTCTACCTGGTAATGGGGCTGGTAATGTGGCTTTTCTCCGGTACAAGCTCTGCTGTGTTCTGCCTTTGGAGGCTCCAGGGTTGCAGACCACGAAATGTTTAAATGAATTGCTCACTGTCCTCTGAAAAAGTGTTTTCAGAGAAGATTAAGATCTATTAAAAAACAATCAACACCCATAGAGCCGAACAAGGAAGGGTACTAAGCCCCAGGCAGGCTTCTTAAGTCTGGGTCTGAGGGTTCTCCCTGTGCTTTTCCAGAAATGGGGATGCAGTCCTGAAGTAAAACCAAGACTGCGTCTGGACTTTCTTCCCCTTCCCATCTCCAGGAAAGACTGGCCCTGGTATAACTTTAGACTCATCTTTTGAAACAAAGTTATGGGGTCATTCCTAGTTTCGTGTAGCAAGACCACCTGATAAAGGGGAATTTGAGGATAGTCAGTTATGCTTTGAGTTATACAGCCTGAAATGTTCATGGAAAGTTACCATGTGCTTCCCTTGCTTGCATTAAGGGTCGATGCCTAAAATTCCCCTTAAAAGCAAAGAGCCAAATCCGTCCCTGGTGTAAGCTGTTTACTGTAGTCAACGGCACTCCACCAGGGACTGATTTGGTCAAATGTGCCTGATGCCACAGTCCTAACTCAGCAAAATATTCCTGTGCTATAATCAGCCTGAGGCACAGGATATTTATAACACCCACTTACATAGGCCTTCATATTTTCCCTCATACTAATTTCCCCCTTCCCTTTATTTCTCTGTGTGTCTAGCACCTTTTTTCATGTCTCTCCAGATGCATTTCCCAGCATCAGATAATTGAAAGTCAGTGAACTGAGTTTCAGGTTATTTTGCTAAAAGATGCCTATTATTTTGATGAAGCAGGTGCACAGAATTAAAAAAAAACCTCCATAATTGCTACTTTACTACCAGGCTTCTGCTGCCTAATCTTCTTTGATGTTGGTAGAACAAGCTTTCTATCTCCTCTAGGATGATTACAGGGAACATTGCTCTGTTCCTCCTACAGAATCTTTTCCTGATGGATATTAAACCTGGGTTATCAATTAAAGTTTCTTTATGTGCCAAGTGATTAGAGCCAGGATTGTGTGTGATTTCTAGCATAAAGCAAGTTTGAAGTGATTTCTGCCATTAATATTAATTAATCACTGATATGTCAAATGTTCACAAATGAATGCACAAGGTGAGCATGTACAATTTACCGCAGTAACCTGGGACTGAAATAACAACTGAACTGCTCTCATTTTAAACATTTGGCAACAGTTTCCATAAAGTCTTCTTGATGTAGTTAGCTGAAAAAAAAAAAAAGGAGAAGCTGAATGAATAACTGGGGTGTTAGAAGTATGGCTGTAGTACTGACTTTTACCAAAATGGCTGGCTCATCCTCTCTTACACTCTGCTCTCACTTATGGCTCTGTAAAATTTTGGATACTGGTTATTAGCTTTTCTGGTGCAACTAATACCCAAATGTGGGCATGCTGAAAGTCTTAAAATGCGTGTGTTTGTAAAGAGACAAAGTGTCAAGAGAGGGAGTTCTTGAGAGAGCATGCATATCTGTATAGACTCATTTTTTTTGGCAGATTCAAAAATCTAAAAAGCATCTAACCTCACATCATTCACATCTAGCATTGACCAACTGATGCCCACCACCTCCTCTCAACTTCTGTGTGGGACTGGGCTACCCCTGAGCTTACTGTGGACACACAGATGGGCATGTCAAAAACTCATAGAGGTGGAGCAACTTCAGAAATGTGCATACATTAGAAATTTTAGACCCCCACTGTATATGACTGAATAGTTTGTTTGCATTGAGTGAGAGTGTAGTGATTGCCTTATCACATAGAGTGAGACAGGCACGTTTACAAGTATTTAAACGGCATTTACATCTGTAGTGTCTGATTGCCTCCTAAAGGGCAATGAAATTGGGCAAGGAATCATTAAAGGTCCTTTCCAACCTAAATGAATCTATGATTCTATGATTATTCCTGTTTTGGAGATGGAAAAGACGAGGACAAAAAAGTTAAGTGACACCAAAACCCAATAGCAGAGTTGGAAATAGATAAAGAATCTCCTTAGTGTCAGTCCAGTGCTTTGGATAATCTCGGAGCCAAAAGCTCATAGGACCGTATTATTGATGTAATAGTGAAGAGGTACAGCGATGACCATTGCACCTCTGACTGTTTAAGCCAGATGAATAGCTGGGAAATGGGATTTAATTATCCCACAACACTAATCACACAGTCCATTCCCACTGATGCGACTTTTACTGTTGGCAGGAGTATGAACAGTGCTGCCAGGCATTAAAGGACTATTTTTTTCCCCACAAGCACGTGATGTTCTTTACACATACAACATCATCAGGTGCAGGTGGCACAAAAACATGCTACTGTTTAATCAGCTGTATAGTTATACCCAGGACATCTTCCAGATGCTGTCAAGGTCCTCTTAGCTGTGAGTTGTTCAGGTGACTGGCCTCTAAGACCTAAATTTACTGCTAGAGCAAGCCGATGAAGAACCTTTGGCCTCCCTGGAGCTGTATGTGTTTACACCAGCAGTGAATGTAGCCAGGTGTAGGTTGCAACTTGTGGCTCTTGCAGATACTGTCAAATTTCTCCCAAGAAATGCATCTCTTAGTTGGACACTTCCTTGTTCGCATCGGCACATCTTAAATCTGAGACTTGTTCAGCAAGTGCCCAGTTTATTCGTTACTCACATTGTCATAAATCTTATACAAAAGCAATTATGAGGAAAGCGTATTTCATTCTTTTATGGAATTCCTTAAAACTGATGAGAGCAGTCAGATGGCTATTTTCATCAATGAACCTTTGATAAAGCATTAGGAAACAGAGATGGTGTCTTTTAATAGACTGTTATTACCTGCCTTGGGTGCAAGGAGCTCTCATGCATTCCAAAGTATATTAATGGCAGAGTAAAACATGACTTAGCAATAATATCCCCAGAAAGGGCCTTATTTTCCCCCTTAAAATGATTTTAAATGGATTAAGCTTTTACTGACTGCTGCACTCACGTTCAGCACGGGAGGCGGCTGCAATGAAACTCCATTTCGAGCCCACTGATGTGGAGTCGTGCGACTCCTCTATTGCAGCGTGCAAACGTCTGCCCTGCGAGTGAACCGCTGCTGATAATTCATGCCGGTGTAGGTGCCAAGTGTAGCTCAGGGGCTTGGCAGGAGGGGAGGGCACACAGCCCTGCCACAGAGCCCAAAGCGAAGACACGGGTCCTCTCACGGTTGGATCATGCAATGGCACAATAAACCGGCACCTTCTCTGTCTTTTACCAGCAGAGGACCCTGTGCAAAGTGCTTTGTCTCCCTCCCCACCTCCTTCACCCTCCAGTTTGCCTGTCCCAGCTGTCGGGCTTAAAAGTGGAAAGAGGTGTCAGGGAATGGAGCTGTTTCCAGGAGGATGAGGAATGGTAACCGGCATTTGCGAAGCTACGAGTGCCATTGCATAGCAGGTTTCTCTCTCTCACCTATTTCTGACCATGCTGAGCTTACTTTATCCATCTCCCATGTGAGGGTGGACTAGGAGAATGGCATGGGACTGGTGGAGGTGCCTACACTGTGGCTCACTGGACTCATTTTTGAGTTCAGAAGCTCCTGAATGGAGCACACAGGCAGAGGAGCAGCCCTCCAAAGTGTTTCCCAAGGCCAAACAGTGAGGAAATTGCCTCCAAATGGTGAAGCTGGGAGGGAAGAGGGTCGAGAGAGGGAATAGAAAAAGGGAAGCTTAAGGGAGACCAATGGGGAAAATGGACATGGACTTTTGCATTTAAGGAAAGCTGCTCTGTGGGGGAGATGGTGATTCCAGGGAAGGCCAAGACAAAAACCGCTGGGGAAACCACAGCTGACTGCAGCAAGGAGCAAATAGGAAATTCTGTGCTGCTTCCATGGGAGGCTTGAAGTAAAGAAAGAGGTTGATAGAAAAATGGATTTCTCTGTTTTAGGACAGATAAAGCAGAAATGTTTCAAAGCCTAAAGGAGGGAATGATGACAAATGCTTGTGAAATTGCTTGCCGTAATTATGGGGCATGGTGCGCGCAAACGCCCACAGTGATTCTGCTGTGGCGCGCACCTTTCCAGGGCAGCAGCGGGGAAGGCATCAATCCAGCAACAGGACACCCCTGTGCTTTCATCTCAGTCTGTAGGCAGGAACGAGACGAGCGGTAGGGGCCCGTGCAACACTCACGAGCACGTAGCAGTGTAATTCGGGAGACGAACGCGCGTCTGACAACATACGTTAGCTGGCATTATCTCCCGAAATAGGAAGGCTGCAGTTTGCCAGCTTAGCAACAACTTTGCCAGGGGTACGTTGTCTGAGGCCGCGTGCTGCTGTGGATCAGCCCGGGGCGCTGCCGGAGGAGACCGGACCTCCTGCGGCCACCGCCTCGCCTGGGCGCCCGGTGCTGAGCAAGGCCCACGGAGCTGCCTTAACTACATCTCTGCGCCAACGATAGTTTAGGAAGGCCTGGGGAGACGCAGCTGGGTAAGGCAGGGCAGGGAGCAAATTAACAAAATCAATAATAATAATATTCACTCTCTTCCATCGCTATTGTTTGAAGTGAAATTATGTTTTGCTATAAACCAGTCTTAAAATAGTACTGCCTTTTCACGTGTGACTCTTAATTAAAGGTATGAATTTTATAAGGGTTTTTTTTGCCCACATAACATGAATTCTTTCTCCTCCTTTCTACTCAGGTAGCTTTTCCTTTAATGATTTTCACAGACCATATTTAAGGCAGAGGCAAGCAAGCGATTAATAAAAGTGTGAACAGGTGGTTGCTCTGCTACTAAAAAAGATCAGTAGTGCAATAATTTCCTAATTATTATTATACCTTTTAAAGGTTTTAAATACATGATAATATATTTCCCCATTGCTTCTTCTGGCACCCCTCTTGCTCCTGGTATTATTTCTCATTCAGAATAATAATTAATGAGAGCTGAGGTATCTAATATATATTTTATTCCTTCTGTTTCAGTCCCTTAAGTAACCATCTTGTCACATTTGTTATGCAAATTTTCACACATTGCATGTAATTTCAGCAATATGTGAGAATGCCTCTCAAAAATGCCTTGAGTATTTTGTTTTATATATTCGTAAAAAATTATCTTTTTTTTTCTTGAAAGCAACATTTTTCCATAGCCCTTTAGAAAATGGATGAAGCTACATAATTGCTCTTGCTTTACTGAGGTGAAGGAAAGCAAAGAAACATTTCTAAGCATAAGGTGGTAATAGTGATAGCAATAGCAATAACAATAATAATAATAATAATAATAATAATAATGATTTTTTTTAAAGAGAGCACTCCGGTCTTGCTTAAAAGCTGCAAAATGTATGATCAAAAACAAAGTAAGTGCTGTCTCCACTTGGAGAGGTACATATCGTGCATGTGTTTAGCTGAAGAAAGTTATTTAATGTAGATGATGGACGATGTAGACTGTTGAAGATAAGGTGCTCTAATGAGAGTTCAGCGCATCCATTACACATTTGTCAGCTTGGCCCGTTTGCTTGTAAAAGTTTCGCTGTCTAACAGAAATCGTCCTCCCTGTAGGCTAAGTAAAGAGATATGTAGACACAGGAGTCTGGGGGGACTAATGGAGCTGCTGAGTGACGGAGCAGCTCCTGGAGCACGCCGCGGCACGGCAGCTTTGGCTCAGTCCCCACGCGGGTCCCCGTGCAGGACGCCGAAGCAGCGGGAACACGTCCCCGGCCCTGGGCTCGTGGCTGCTCCATTTGTGGGCTCTCCATGGCATCGCCGCCTCCTTCGGGCATCCCCCTGCTCCCCGGGCTGCAGGTGGAGATCTGCTCCACCGTGGACCTCCCTGGGGAGAGCCGGGCGGCGCAGGGCATGGCACTCGCGGGGGCAAGCTGCAAACCGCTCGGCGCCGATGCGGCCTTTGCGGTTTAGCTGATAAGCCACGCTTTCCTCCGAAAGTTCGAGTTTAGAGCTGGTCAGTTGAGGCAGGTGATATCCAGGCTTGGACTTACTGATTCACGTTTCCACATGTCCAAACACCCCTGCACTAAGCTCTGTGTTGCCATGCAGATATACTCCCTCTCTGCTTTTCATCACCCTGGAAAAAGAAAGGCACCAACTGCCTGGTTTTACCTGCCCATTCTGATTTTCCAAATAGCACCTCAGGTAGGACTTTCTGCTGGGCCGTCTCAATGGAACAAATGGTAAAATTCCCATTTTCTGCAGCGGGAGCAGGATGCAAACCCAGTGCACTTCTGAAGGCATTTCCTCACGCAGTGTCCTGGGCCAAGGATCACTTTGAACTTACAGAATTGGAGAACAAGTGGTTGATTCAGCTTTTCATCTCTCATTTAGTCCATGTAATTTATTTTGACCTCTTCTGGCATGTCCACCACCCATTCATTGGGATCTGCAGCTGTACCTGTGCCCTCAAGATAGGATTGTCCCCGGGTTCAAAAAATAGCTGCACGGGCTCCAGCCAACCTGTTCTTTTGCTAAGTTCAGCTGTGCCTTTCCTGCATGAAGCTATGGATTTCCCTATTAGATTGCAGATGTGCACAAAGTGGAGCAGACATCTATTAGGACTGTATCTTGGATTTCACAGCCAGCAAGTGTTCATCTGCAGGGCATAATGCAATTTGTCCTGAGCCTGTTTAATTTTAAACACATGTGGACAGTCTCAGTTAAAAAAATATTTTCCTGGATTAAACTACTGTACTCAGCACCTCACAGAATTGGTACTTATTTGGAAAGGCATTGTAAATTCAAGTGTGATATCTTAGGATACAGTTCAGGATGGGTGAGATAGAGAGAGATATCTAACTTGAGCAGCCAGTGTGACCTTGTGTGCACACATATATATGAGGACTTAGACTTTCATTCTTGAAGGAAAGCTTTCTGGGTGCTTACATTGCTTGTAGCCATGCAAAAATAAGGGAACTTGGGCTTCTTATGTGGCAGACTAATAGGAACATTATGAGCCTATCAGTGCTGTACAACTCGGTGAGCAGAACTTTTCTCTAACGATTCATATATTACCTTCCAAAAAGAGTGAGTCAGTGGGTCTGGACTACTTAATAAATGTTTTCACTGCAGTTTTTCATTGGCAAGGATCTTGGGGTCATGCAACTCTCCCACCTGGTTCTCCCTTTTACCTTTAATCACATTTTTGCAGCTTTGGATAGTGGCAACCACTTGCCCACAGAGTGTCTTCAAGGCCTTAGAAATCTATTTCTGATGACCTTTTCCATGCTTTGTTGGAGATGTGGTCAGTGCTAGCCTCGAATTAACCTACGAAGGGAATGATTAATTAGGCAAATCTGAGGGAAAGTCAGATCAATTTTTAAAACCGTTCCACCTTGCTGAAGGCTGGAAATTCTCTGTAGAAAAAGAGTGGTTATTTTCTATACCAAAATATTCAGGGCGGTTATACAGAACGAAAACTGTGAAATGCAATATTGGCGGCACTGTGATGAGTGGATACGGAGACTTGAGGTTTGAGTTTGGGCTTCTGTGCCCCCTAACAAAACTATATTTTGTTGTGAAGTGAAAGATGACTATGTTTCGGACAACTATAAAAGTATTTTTCAACATTTGGGGCTTTAAAGCTGGTGCTAAAACTCGGGTTGCGAGGGAGAGGAGGGCGGAGGGTGCCACGGCTCTGTGTGCATGTGTGTGTCAGCGGGAGCGGGAAGCCGCTCTTTCTCTGTCACCCTCCCGCAGTCCCCAAGGCTGACATCTCTCAGAGGTACCTCAGGTGGCCCTAAATTATGCCGGCAGTCCATCCTGTCAAGGCTGGCGTGCCAAGCGCGATACACGCCATTGACTCCCGCTTCACGCTCCCTTGCAGCCAGACTGGTGTCTCCGGCATTTCGGATGCAGTGCTGCCGCCGCTCTCCTTTGCTCGTTTGGCAGCCCTGCCGCGGGACGTGGCCGGCTGCGCAAATCTGCAGCCCCTGTCCCCCCGCAGGGCCAGGGAGCTGTGACCCCGCCGCTGCGGACGGGGCTGTGCCCGCAGCCCTCGCCTCTCCCCAGGGGAGCCCCCAGGCAGAACCTCGGGGGGCCCTTCCAGTGCGTCTGCAAGGACAACAAAACACCAACTGGGAGCGCTGGGGGTCTGAGGTCCCTCCATCTGCCTGAAAGGGGGCATTGCCAACGCCAGACTACATCAGCTAACGTGGCTTTGCTTAGGCTAGTCTTGAAAAACTCTTGGCCTTGAGGTTGCCAGATTTTCACAAAAAAAATTACATGAGTTGGTTTCGAAAATAAAGCATAAATCCCTAGAATTGCTCCAGTCTTATAAAAATTGGCAACACTGACGCAGATCAAGCAGCGCTCTCAGGAATACGGTGTTCTGAGAGTGCTGGTCCCATGTCTAAAAGGGCCCTGGTCACCGGGATCGCTGCCTTTGCTGAGAGCTGGGATGTGCTCGAGCAGCCCTGAGTCTAGTCCAAGTTACTCATGGTCAATGCTCAGTGCCCTTGAGGGCCAACCTCAGGGAGCTGTGACTGTTTTAGCACCATCGATACATTTTCCTCCTGCACAAAAGAGTAAGAAGTAGCAGGTGCTGAGCATCTGGATGCCAACTTCTGCTGAGAACCATCACTGCCCCCGAAACAAGCCCTGGAGTCTCAGCAGCAGCACTTAGAGCAGAGCCTGGTGCACGTTTCGGTGTAGGGTGCTCTCCTTTAAACCAGGGTTGCCCAGAGGTGTAACTCTGGAGCTGCTTGGTCTGCTACTTGCAATGCAGAAAAAAACCCCAATACAGCAAACTCCTAACTCCTGAAGTTTTTAAAAGCTAATTGGGAGGGAGCTAAAACCAGCTTTGTAATAAAGGAGGCATATTTTGCCCTCCCCATCCTGAAAAGCCATGCAATAAAAATGTAAATATCTGCCTTGAAGGCTTTCTTAATAAACCCTGTAATTTCCTCAGAATTCTTTCTATAATATCAAAATCCTGAACCACTTTGAGATGAGCTATTTTAGACTGTAATTGGGCTATTCATTCCCTATGCATACAGCGATCCTAATCTAATATGTAACAAGAACTTAAAAGCTAATCAATAATGGAACACGATTTTCTATCAGTAGAGCTGCCTGTTGACTCCTGTGAGAGGGATCTTCACACGACAGCTCAGCTCTGATGACAGCCTTATATTTATTTTAAACATGAAGTTGAAACATCATCTTTCTCTGTATTGTCACTTCCAATCATTTTTGGAACAAAAACACCAGGGGGAAATGAGATCCTCATCCTGAAAAGCGCGTTCATATTTGATAAATAGCCACAGATTCTGGAGAATGTTTACTGAAATGTGGGCTTGAAATGCTTTCACGTGCATTTTACTAGAGCCATTGATTATCTATTGTAACATCTGTCTGGGTCACTTTACCAAGCTGCCCCTTTCCTACACTTTAGAGGTTAAGAAAGAAAAAAGGGCTGATTACCCTGGTGCTGGGCTTCCATGTTTACCTGAGTAAAACCGAGGCAAAATTAGCATTGAGAGGGAATCAGAGTGAATTGCCACTTATTGTCCTTCAGTGGAAGTCAAGAAGCCTTTTATACCCTCACGTACAAAAGACAAATTCCCACTTTTCATCTCTACGCAGTGGCTTGAGATGGAGAGGGTGGAGGGAAGGGGGTTAAGTGAGTACACAGATGTGCCTAAAACCGTATCAATCATAGGCATGAGAAAATGCCGCCCTTTTAATAGGCAGACTGAACGAACGTGCACAGCTGGATTTTGAATTTTATGGGCTCTCTCAATAAAATGCAAGTGGAAGACATCTTACATCATTCCCACAGCTCTGGCCGTTTGTGCACTGCACACTTTCCCTCTGAGCCGCGCTGGGGATGGAGGAGCTGAAGCCTTACGTTTGTAGCCATGTACAGCCCCCTTGCCGCTGTCTGGAGCCAATTAGCGTGCGTCTTGGAAATACATGGTGGATTTCTGATGTCACGTACACTTCCACAGAGTCAGTGGATTTAATCTGGAATTACTCAGGGTATGAAGGATCAGAGCTGGCTGGGAAAGCTCCTCTCTGGAGGGTCCTAAATGCCAGTGATTGCACATGATTATTTATTGAGCTTTATAACAGTGCATATACCCTCATGCACACCCCTTCTCCTACAAATTACCCTACAACTTTCCAGCCCTTCATTATGTTGTAAAGGTTAAGGCTTTCCTAAGTAATCAAAACATGTAGGAAGGAAAGCTTGCTAAATGCTGACCTAAGCTTAAACACTGACCCTATCTCTTAACTGTATCAGGAACTTTATGGACATCGTAAAATGTAATAATTGCTATGGTAACTGCTCATTCATATTAACTAAAGGTGTAAATAGAGTTGTGTAACATAGCCAGTGCTAACGTTGGGAGCACAAGGGAGGTCTCCCCATTGAAAGGTTTAATTGATACACATGCCCTATAGGAAAATTTGCTTTTTTCCACCTTAATAGGTATATTTAACATCTTTAAGACAGTTCCCTTTCCTTCTGCTCCCACTCTTGCCTTGCAAACCCTTTGGGTATGGAAGGCAATTAGACATTGCAAGGAGACGGCAGATCAAGCACGAGGCCGTGTTTACCTTTGCTTCACTCCTGATTTTAGTAGTGCAATAATTCGACCCTGTCCTTTTCTCAGGTGATGCCCCATATTTCAGCTGGGCCACACAGAGGGAAGGAGAGTGAAAGTATGTGTTCTTCCTCTTTGTGTGACCAGCGGTGGGTTATTCCCAAGCTTGGGCTCTGTGCTGCCATTGATTCCTTGCCTGATTCTTTGTCACATTGTTTTGCCACTATTTTTACCACTTCCATAGTAAAATCAATAACTTCATGTCAGATGCTCTGAGAGGTCTGTAGGAAAAAATGCCAATGGAATGACTGGGAATTTTGTAAAGTCCAGTCTTGGACTGTATAATGTGTATCTCCTTGGCTTCTTAGCTGTGTAACCATTAGGACACTGGCATAGCTAGAAAGCATATGTATGTGTACATGCATAAAGGCATAGAGATACATTAATTGTCTTATCTAGTTGTTCATTTGCTGTAGAAGGCCATTTTTGCTGTTTAAACTAGAGATTGATTGTCATTCTGGTGTTTTACAAGACTGAGCGTAAGGCTCATGCCTTTTATACAGCTCTGATGATGGAAGAAAATCAGTGGAGGTTTCAGCTGTGCTTCCCACTCCTGAGCAGGACTTGTGTGTTCTTGATGACCATTGCTGTGGTCAGCGGCCAACTCTGTGTACAGAGAGCTAGTCACTTAAACAAGCTTCAGCAGGTCTTTGGGGACCATTGAAAACATAGGCTCTCGATTTCCTGGCCATCCCAGAGAAACTGAGGATTGGGACATTTGCTGAGATGCTGAATGCGTAAGTTATGGTGGTCTTGGGTTGTGTTAGGGCTTTAAACTATTGGGGTGGGGGAGTACCTTTCGACTGGTGGAGACAGTATCCTTCAGTGTGGGAGCATTCAAATGGTGGATCACTGTGCTAAATCTGAATTG
The DNA here is from genome assembly GCF_947461875.1 of Haliaeetus albicilla. Classification (NCBI taxonomy): domain Eukaryota; kingdom Metazoa; phylum Chordata; class Aves; order Accipitriformes; family Accipitridae; genus Haliaeetus; species Haliaeetus albicilla. The sequence continues at coordinate 9,727,168 of NC_091505.1, forward strand.
CAGCTCAGTTGTTTTTGCCTTCTTGTTGGAAAGAAAAAACATTTTCTTGATGGCAGCTATTTCTTTTACTGCATACTACAACTGCCAGCCATTAGCTGCCGGACTACCAGCACTGAGCTGAAAACCTCTGCAGCCCTAACTGGGTCCATGGAACCACACCATGCCTAGACAATGTAGTTACCCCACCTCCTAAATGAGACACTATGGGTCAAATTCATTCCCCATGCTGTTGGTAAAGTCACACCTGATGCATCTAGCCCAAGCAGCAGAATGAACGTACTTAGACTGCAAAAGTTATCTCATCTCCTATCATTTCACAAACACGCTCCCCATAAGCCTTAGTTTAGTATTTTCCCTTTGCTTAGCTGAAGCTCAGTCTGCACCTTGAATAATACATGTAAGTTTTTGATTGACATTCAGTCCTAAGCATTTAGCTATCTTGATGTCTTGTCAAGTCTTCCTTTGATAAAAGCATTTTAGGTGCCACAAAATGTAATCACTTCACTGCAGCATTCTACATTGCAGATTCAAGTTCCTCTGCACATTTTTCAGCTAAGGATCTTGGCACTGTCAATAGATCTGTTCCATGGGTGATTTTGGATGGATCTATTAATATTGCCTCTCAGAGTAATAAGTCCTGCTCTTTTACGAAGTGAATCATCTGTCTTTTCTGTGGACAAGTGAAATTCTCCCTCATTGGACTTGTAGTCCACAAGTTGGCAGGGTATCCTGTTTTGTTAATAGTCTTCATACAGCAGTGAAGTAATTTCAAAAAATGCTTAGCCCAGTTTTGGGGCCAAGTAGTATGTCTTTTGGTTATTTGTTCTTCTAGACAGGCCATGTCACCATTAGTCATACTTCAGAATGATGGTTTACTTTCATTATTCACTGACGGCACTGCTTCCGATTCAGTGCTTTCCAACTCAGCAAGATTTTCCTGTGCTAATTCATCTGAATCATTTCTAGAAGAGTTTATATCAAAGGACACATTCTCAATGTTAATAAAGTGCAGGGGGTTTGAAACAGCTTGTAATTCTGGTTCTTTAAAAGTGAACTTTTTAGCAGTGTTTATGCTATGTATGTGAGCACAGTATGTGCCACCAGGGGTCTTAACATGATTGATAGCCCTTTCCCTTTTTATTTACGTTCTGTTTGGGACACCTAGCACACACTCACGCTGTGACCAGAACTGAGATAACGTGGCTCCAGACTGAATACTGGGTCTACTGGAGCAAAACCAGCACGCCCAGCGTGGTTTAGGGCATGGTGCTCGTACATTACCATTCACAAAGCCCTCTAAACCTGGCCACCTGCTACACTTTCACTGTTGTCTTACCTGACCACTTACTTCAAATGAGGATGACTGAGAACTCCTGCAAGGGCTCAAGACTGTGGATTTTTGGTAGGGCTCAATAGATTTGTGTGCTCTGATCCGGGCCTATCTCCTCTTATGTTTGTTTATTGAGAACATACAACATACCCACACATTTATATGGTGCACATCTGGCTCTACACACCTGCAACTCAGGGCAGAGGCTTGATCTCACTGGTTGCATTTCTGAACAGATTTTTATTCACTTGAAGGCTCCTCAGTGTTTGGTTGTTATTTCTGAAGTCCCCCCATAAGCATGAGTCTATCGTGTTTCATGTACTCTTACATTCCTGGGTTGTTAGCCTGCCCATAGTAGCAGTGAATTGCAAAAGGAAAAAAATTAGCAGAAAGAGTTAAGCAGAAACATAACTGCCCACATCATCTGGTGTGTCCTACTTCACTGAAGCCATCTCAGAACCTAAGGAAACAAAACCAAAACAAAGGACACCTTGTAACTCAGGCTGATATCATCATAAATTAAGTTTTCTGAGTGCACCGGGAAGAACCTAGAGGAGTTGCCCCAGACTTGGAATTTTTTGGGTCAGGATGCAGAGAACAAGAATTTTGATGATTGGGGGGAAAAAAAAATAAATTTGCTTTGGAACTAGAACAAGAGTTGCTGAAATGTTATCATGAAACAGAAATGCTGTTCTTTTTAAATTTTCCAACTAACGCTAATTACCAAGAGTATGTTCAGAATATGACTTTTCACATTAGGGCCCAATGACCCTTAGAATTGGTGTCTACAACATCAACTTAACTCTAATAAAGTTCACATCCCTTGACTTTCTGTAGAGTCAATGAAAAGGAATAAGATGTTACATCTAGTCAATGTAAGTTATATATGGACTAGAGTATAGACTCAAGACTGTATTTAGATTGCTTAGAGTGGTCTCTTTCTTACCTTAAAAAAAGCCAAACCCAACTATCAGATTGGTTAGGGTGAATCAGATTCTCTGAAGTTGCCAAGTTTTTTCTCTTGGTGATCAGTGGAGGGACTTGTGTATCTAGTCGGCACCCGTGGTATGTTTTTTTCTGCATACTTGCACAGGTTTTGTCTTGAATTTGGAGGTTCTTATTAATTTTAGGTGCCTGGAGGCTTATGTGTGGTTGCAGGGTGGGAGGTCTGCCTGGCTCACAGCCTGCTCAGCTCCCTGTTTTAAAGAGAGCAAACACGGACCTCAGTTTTCACCATTGCTGCCCAGCCTTAAGGACTTGGCATTTCCCTCTTGAAACTATGCCCATTTTCCCTCTTCCTTCCTTCCTTCCACCCTTCCTCTCCCATCCCAGGACACTTTTTCGTTTTTTTCTGATCCCCAGTTGGCATGACTGGTATTTTTGAGCCCCGGGATTACTGATTGTGCTTGTTGCTGCTCAGATCCCTCCAAGCTCTCCAAACCAGTACAAAGCTCTGGGATTTCAGCCAATTTAGTCACAGGTTTATCATATGCTGACATTGTTTCTCTATAAATAGGTCTACCTTTACTGACATTATTGATTCAGCTGCCTCTCTTCTCACTAATACTCCTTTTAATGTATCCAACCTGCCTTTGTATTTCACCTAATGAAAGGCTGAAGACAGAGGGGTAGATGTTGAAGAGGTTAAACTGCAAGCCTAAAGGTCCTAGGCTTTAAAGTCAGTGTTTGCTATGTGAGATCCACAAGCTTGTCAGTGGAGCAAATCTGCAAGTCTGAGCTCTCTTTTCCACCAGAAAAATTGAACTGTCAAGCCAATTTCACATTTTATTACTAATAATTTGAATTAAAATAAGCTTGTTTTGCAAACCCCTCCACCTGATCCATTCATGGGTTACCAATGATAACACAGACCCTAATCTGCCCATTTCAGACTGTATGATTGTATTGGGTTTGTGTGGTGGGGGTTTTGGTAGCGGGGGAGGGGTTGCAGGGGTGGCTCCTGTGAGAAGCTGCTAGAAGCTTCCTCGGCTCCAAGTCGGACCTGCCACTGGCCAAGGCCGAGCCCATCAGCAATGGTGGTAGTGCCTCTGGGAGAACAGATTTAAGAAGGGGGACCTGCAGCAGAGAGGGGAGTGGAAGGTGAGAGGAACACCTCCGCAGATACCGAGGTCAGTGAAGAAGGAGGGGGGGAGGAGTGGGGGAGGAGGGGATGCCCCTCCAACCCCTGGGGAGACGGCAGGCTGTCCCCCCCCAGCCCATGGAGGGGAGCGGGGGAGCAGATGCCCACCTGCAGCCCGGGGAGAGAGGAGCCCACGCCGGAGCAGGGGGATGGATGCCCCCCAGGATGGCCGGGACTCCATGGGAAAGCCCACGCTGGAGCAGGCTGTGCCTGAAGGACTGCAGCCCGCAGAAAGGACCCATGCCTGAGCAGTTCATGAAGAACTGCAGCTCATGGGAACGATCCACATTGGAGAAGTTCATGGAGGACTGTCTCCCGTGGGAGGGACTCCACGCTGGAGCAGGGGAAGGGTGAGGAGTCCTCCCCCTGAGGAGGAAGGAGCGGCAGAGACAACGTGTGATGAACTGACTCCAACCCCCATTCCCCGTCCCCCTGCGCCACTGAGGGGAGGAGGTGGAGAAATCAGGAGTGGAGTTGAGCTGGGAAGGAGGGAGGGGTGGGGGAAGGTGTTCTAAGATTTGGGTTTACTTCTCATTATCCTGTCTTGATCTGATTAGTAACAAATTATATTGATTTTGGTTTTTTTCCCCCAAGTCGAGTCTGGTTTTGCCCATGACCATAATTAGTGAATGATCCCTCCCTGTCCTTGTCTTGACCCACAAGCTTTTTGTTGTATTTATTTTCTCCTCCTCATCCCACTGAGAGGGGAGGAGTGAGTGAGCAGCCTTGTGGTGCTTTGCTGTTGGCTGGGTTTAAACCAGGACAATAATTTTGAAAACAAGGAGCAAATTTTCCCTCACAGACAGGAACACATCTCACGTGCCGTTTGTCTTGGAGCTAAGCCAAATTAACAGACAAAAGTTGTAGTTGTCTTGCTTGTAAATTAAACTCAGCTTTAATAGGTCATTTATGCATTTTTCTATATATAGTTTGTTTTTTTTTTTTTCTGTGAGTGACTTACTGGGCAGTTTTTGTATGCAGCATAGCTCTCTAGTGCAGTGGGAGCAGAAGTGTTCAGCAGCGTGTCTCGGCACCCACGCAGGCAGCAGCCCTGCCCTGCAGCGTGGTGGGACGGTGCTCTGCTCTGGGCTGGGGAGACCTGCACCCTCACCAGACTGCTGCGGGGAAGGGCTCGTGGGCAACTTGTGCAGCATGGCAGCCACCCTGTCATGGATTGTGCCCCTCAGATGGCTGTCAATTCATTGCACCCTTGCAGAAAATAAGTTCTCCACGGCCAGATCTTCAGACATGGCAACGGCAGTTGAGGGCTGGAGAGGACCACGCTGCAGAACGGTGGTGAGCGCACACGGAGGTTGCTAAGGGCCAGGTATCGGGTCTGTACTTACCAGTGAAGAGAAGGAAAGAGAAAGCTGCGGAATGAGATCAGGTAGGGGAAAGTCCACTGGCGCATAGGACTAAAAGTCATTCAAGATGAGCTCAGCAGGGCAAACCTGGCAGCAGCCCTGCCAAGGGCTCCAGGAGCCATCAGAGTGTTGAGGAAGCCCCACTGGCCCACAGCAGCGTGGGTCTGGAGGGAGAGCGGGTCTCAAGGGACAGCATCCCCCTGAGGAGGTGCCTGGGAGCTGTCTCCACACCACAGCTATCATCTCCTGCCCTCACTGCGTCTCTGTGCCAGGTTGGCAGAGCAAACCCCCTACTTTGTTTCCTAGTTTATTGCCTGACGTTTGGGCTGCTGGACTCAGCGCTGGCATGGCTCGCAGAAACCCCAGTGGCCGAGGCCACAGGACCGCTGGCAGCCACAGCCAGCCTTTCCACCGCAAGGCTGGGTGCCCGCGTTGTGCTGGCGGCACCTCGGAGCTGGCTTTGGCCAAATGTCCGCGATGGGGCAGGAGAGTGAAATTAAACATTCAGATCTGGCAAAGGAAGCTGCCCAGGCTGCCAGAGCAATAGGCCATTAAATCCCACACTCAAACCGAACAACATCCCCCACCCCAAATAAATCATAAGAGAAGAAAACATTTCACGTTGTTAAAAGTTTATACTATCTCTGACTTCAGACATGTTACCATTAACCTGGGAATTAATCAGAGATTTTCATTTGCTCCTTGTTCTGAACTATAATGAGCCCTTTAACAGTGTAAATAAAAAGATCTAAAGATTCAATAAACTATAATGTCACAAATGGCAATCATCTGCCGTGTGAGGCCTCTGTGTTAAAAAGCATCACACAGCTGGAAACAAATGCTTCTGTATAACATTGTAAATAACCTCTAAGCCCACTACTAATTAAACTGAAGCTTCGCTTCTCCTGGGCATTGAATATATGAACCAATTAAGAAAACATAATTTCTTTTCTGAGACCTGTGCTGTACCCCTTAAAAAAAAGGTTGGGGGGGGGAATATAGAGAAAGAGCTAGTGACAGAGAGACAGGGAAAGAAAGGAGAGGGGGGGAAAAGAAAAGAAGAAAGGAGTTTCACAGGAGGGACCACACTGATGCGCTGGGGTTACAATAATGAGACATTTCTGCTTTAAGCAAATTTTGCACCTGTAACCTGCAGAAATATAGCCATAGCACTTGAAAAATTACTTCAATGCTGCACAGTGCCATGAAAATTTATCTTTGAGATGATTTTATTGCATGGTTACCCTAGGCAATTAAATCAATAAATCTTAACTGTCAGAAAGGTTGGCCCGCTGCCAGGAATAAATGAAATGCGCGGAATCAGTAAATAAAAGGTTTCTGACAACTCATTCTAGGAATTATTTAGCAGTTGGGCTTTCTGTTGGTGGTGGTGTTGGTGTTGCTTTTGTCTCCAGCATTTATTGACATTCTTCGTGAGAAATGATTATGCTAACATAAACAATGTAACACAGAGATATAGATAGATGGGAGAGAAGAGTCAGGCTCTTCAGGGTAATAAATTACCCTCCTGGAATCGCACACGAACAGCAACTTTGGGGGGCTGATAGTGCTGGCGGAGGCGATTAGAGAGCTGGGGTCTGAGCCACGGGCTGGCAGCACATCGGCAGCCCCAGTGCCAGACATGGGAGTTTTGTGCGCTGGCCCACAGCGCTTCATCATTAAAACAGACGTGCTATTTTCATTGATTGATTCAGAGATGATTGAGATTGAAATGCCTCCTTGAGACATGCAGGTGACATTTCCGTAGGCCTAGAGAGTCCGGCGTTCACCACAGGAGATGCCAGCTTTGACAGCGAAATCATAGTTATGCCTGTGTAAACCCTGAGTAGTCAATGCAGCTGCATTGTTTTTCATGCTGGTGTTACAAATCTGAAGGCCTGAATCTGATTTCACTTACCCTGGGATTTGGCATGTTAAGGCAGTGTGAAATAGCCTGGATTTAGGCTCAGGCTCTGTCTCTCTCCAGAAGACACTGTGGTGAGGGCAGGTGACCTGATTAATTAACCGATAGATTTTTAGTCATTGTGGTCATCTACTTTAACCTCCTGAATACCAACAGGCCCTTAAACTTCACCTGGTACATTCTGGTTCATGTCTACCTTTACCGGCTGAACAAGCCCATTCCTTCAGCAGGGCAGCGGCTGCCGGGATAACCACCGGCCCCGCGGGGGGATCTGCGTATCCCCGATGCCACCGGGGACAAGGATGCCACTGCCGAAGGAGGGAGCATCCCGCTGAGCTGAGCAGCGGAGGAGGCCTCTCCCGCCCAGAACAGAACTAATTAGATGGTCTGCGAGGGCAGTCCCTCATCACCATCACCTTGGGGCAGCCTGGAGAATACGGGTCTGTCCTTGAACCAAGGAGCCAAGAGGGATTTAGCTGAGTAGTGTGGAGAAAAGCCTGCTGCCAAAATGTCTGTAGCCAGGCTCTGGACACCAAAGTGACCTTCAGTCACAGGAGCCCTTAGGAAGAAACTCCTCTCTCTCTGCCTGGGGCTGTCAGAGGCTCACCAACGCAGCTTGGTCCAAGCCGGAGACATATCATCTTGGCTGTGAAACATTTCGTATGAAAGTATTTCCTTCACGAAACCCTACGGTTCCTCAACGCCCATGTCAGAGCTTCCCAGGCGTATTGCTCCTCTGACACGTCCTGTCCCGGTCATGATTTTGAAGCCTTTGTTCTCCCCCCCACCCCGGCACATCTGCTGCCTCTCGTTGCGGCTGCGTGGAGCCAGGCAGGACGACACTCATGAGCAGCAGCTCAGGCTCGGGGCGTCAGCAGCGCTGGGTGGGTGGTGGGGGCACCGGGGATGCCCTGGACACCCCTCTGGAGGAGGCTCCTCTTGGCTAATCAGCTCCCAAACTGTAGAGGGCATTAGAGATCTGAGTGCTACACTTAACTGAATGAGTCACATCCATTTCTAGGTACAGCTAAAGCCAACGGGCTTTCACAACGCTGATTGGCAAGCAGCTTCTCATTGCAGATAATTCCCTGCCAGCACATCCCAAATGCATAGGTGATTGCTCTTAAATTGATGGCTTGAAGCACAATAACAGCCTTTTTATTTAGTTCCTGCTTGATAGGCAGCAAATGTAGAGTTGCCAAAAAGAAAAAAAAAAACAACCCACCAAAAAAACCCCCCCTACCACCAAAAAAAAAACCCAGAAAAAGAAAAAAGTGCTGCAGTGTTTGCTCTTTGTTATACCACTGTGAGGCTGAAATTCCTTGGGAAGGAGTGTTAAACAAGGCTCCCAGTGCTGCCCAAAGCCCGGGATCAGCACTAAGGGGTACTGGGGGTGTGCTGAGTTTTCCAGCAGCCCATGCCACAGGTGGGAGGGAATTGCCCTTCAAACGCAGCAAACACTCGGGGGCTTCATTCTTACGGCAGATTAGAGCTGGCGTGCTGAATAAGAGCAGTTGGCACTGAGGTTTCACCGAGGGTAGCAGGGCAGAGGGAAGCTGGCACCCAGGCAGCAAGACTCAGCTCTCTTAGAAAGCAGAAAATGGAGCATTTTTCATGTGGCTTTATCACGTTTCTCATAGCACACCCCAGCCAGAAGGGTGAATCCCATCTGCCTGGAGCTGGCTGAAAAATGGGGAGCAAATGGTGGTGGTAGTGGTGGCTGTTGGGTTTGTTTTTTTTTTACTTTTTCACTCAAATTTTCCTTTCAAAATGTAAACTCTTGAGCAAATCTTCATGCAATCCTACAAATACCAGCAGCCACATTTTCAGGCAGCTGCATGCCAGCAGCTGCAAATCACCGCCGAGTCTGGCAAAACACACAAGATGCCCAAGGGCAGTGGACAAACTTGGGTGTGAGATACACAACCAGAAAGCAGCTGAGAACGGTTCCAAAGTTGGTTTCATACATGAATGACATGTAACTTGAAGGAAACCTGATCCTAAAGGTTATTGCCCAAATTTGCCAAATATTTCTGGTCTAGGAAGGCCAAGGCTCTCAGGTAGTAGCTTTTCTTCTGCAGTCCAGCTCCTGAGATCTAACCTACTAACTCATCCCTTGCGTTTAGCTGTTTTCATGTGCTCCTAGGTGTATAGGTTCCCAAAAGAGAGAACACGTCTCATTTTCAGAAGGCCAGTCTACATACATACCTAAAAACATCAACAGGGACTTTTCTGTATCTCATATGACCACGAACTTCTGTTTAACGTTAGCTTCACATGTGGTTTGTGTGCTGAACACATTTACATTAGCTATAATAAAGTCCTTCCAACCGCGTGGACACAATATGGGGTGAAAACCCTGAAACTCCCCATGCACATGTGCCTTTTTCAATCAAAGGGATAAAAGGATATCTAAATTCACTTTGAAACGCAGCTGGTAAGTGAAATTCCTCTCTATTACATGGCGCTGATAATTGCATTGCTTTCCTTTTGGACCATGCAGGAGGGGCCGAAGAGTGTCTCAGCCTTTTAGTGAAAGGATTTAGTCTACGCTTCCTATTCCTTAGCTCCATGGGCCACGGGAAGCTCCAGCGAGACTCTTCAGATATAAATAAGGCTTCACAACCTCTATGTCTTTCGTGCTGGCAACCAAACATCCCGTGGTCTGGAGCAGCTTGTCATGGGCCAAATTAATTCCTGAGGAAGTCATGCAGTTAAATCATCTTAGCTGGCTGAGAAAGTATAGCGCTTCCATCTATCTCTTGAGCCTTGCATAACTCTCAACAACATCCTACTCCACTGCATCAGCCCCACACAACCATGGAGGGAGGGAAGATGCCTCCTTGTCTGGGGAAGAGGGCACACGGTACCTTGCCTGAGGTAGTTGTGAAATGTGTAAGAAAATGAGCATCAAAATACCCATCTTTTATTACCCCTGTCATTGCCATGTTTGGAGGCGACGCTTCTCCCTCTAGTCAGCAGGCTGGCATCTTTTGCTACTGTGGGAATCCCACGTACTGGCTATATGAATAATTATCCTTCTTTTTTTTTTCTTTTTTTTTTCCAGAGGGCTTTTTTCTGAGTTGTGCAGTCGCACTAACAGTGCCGTACAGCACAAGTTTATGTGGAGCCATTCATCATTCATAGCTGGGATCACAGAACACTTCACAGCCGATTACAAGGTTACACATGCAGGGAATGACATGAGCTGCCTATCTGAAGTCAAGCTTCCAGCGGGTTTCTGGGCACACCCAGAGGGTGCTAAGGACTCAGGGAATGAATGGCACACTCAACATCAGCCCTGCCCTCCATCCCGCTGACCCAAAAGACGTCTCTCTCTGAGATATTGAGAGAGGATGTTTTCCGGCTCCTTGAGTGCAAAACGGGCACAGGCGATACACAGTGAGCTCCAGATACCCCATTCCGGATTTTCTTCTGGAGCGAGTTATTGCTAAGAAGGACTGGGGCTCTAGCACCTGTTTTACAGGTAACCATCCACACGGGTGGGATGAGGAACACTGGAAAAGCCGCAGCCTGGTCGGACCGGACAGCTTTAAGCCGCTTCATGCGATCAGAGTGGTGCAGAGAAGCTGGAGGGTATCAGCGAGTGGCCCTTTGTTTTAAGCAGGGCATTACAGTAAATAGCCAGCCTGAAATCCAGACTAACACCTACTGGTATGCCTCTCAAGGCATCCTTCTGTAAGACCATCTGTATTCTGGGCCCACCGCCCCCCTCCCCGGCACTGTCTGGGCTGGGACATCCCCGCCAGCCGCCTCCCGGCCGTGCCTTCCCGCAGCACCTCCGGAGCACGCAATTCTCCAGACGAAGATGAAAAGGTTTTAAGCAGGACTGTAAGTGCGAGGGGCCGTACAGCAAATCACAGTGACGGCTTCTTTTGCTTGGAGACAGTGGCCTGAGATGGACTTTGTGTCGGGAGCGCTGCGGCTCGTCCCTCCCCGGCGGGCAGCTTGACCTCACTTGCTCTGCGCTCAGCAGCACCGAGCGTTCAGCCTTGCACCGGGCAGCCACATCACATGCTGCTTAGCATCTCTCGAGAGCTTTTTACATCTCTTGAGCTGGTATTCTTGGCACTGGCTCTTAGAGCTATTTCTGCAATGATGATATAAAACCTGGCGTTTCTAGTTTTGTCGTCCCGGGAAGCCCCTGGGGAGGAACGCGCTCCTGTGCGGAGGGTCAGCGCGCTGAATTGAACCGCTTTAGTCACGCTGGAGCCTTGGGCTGCTTGGCAGCAAGCGACCAAAAAAATCCTGCCTTTGAAGCCTGGCTCCTTTGCTCTTTAGGTTGGGTTTGGGACAGACAGGATTTAGGCTGCTGTCTTCCAGCTGAGGCCCCTCAGGGATGGGGAAAACACACTATTGATCCTGTTACCTCACAGCTGGTATCAGCACTACATTATTTTCTAACATCAAGTCATTTTAAGTCTCCGCAATGACACAAACACATTGATTAAAAATTAAAACCAATGACAGCTCTCCCACAAACAGTACTTACTGTACCATACTTATTGTATCCTGGGAGGGGAATGAGAAAATAGCAGAAGACAGAATAATTTATAGTGATAAAATGGGTTACATTTTCATAAAAATTTTATTTTACTTTTTTTTTTAAATAATTCAATGCACTGGCAGTATAATTAATCCCTCTATGAGAGACACAAATGTACCAGTTCAACCAATATTATTTATACAGAGACATTGTGTTTAAAAACAACAAAAGTACATTTAAAATGTTTGTACATAAAGTATTACTGTTATTTCTTTTTTTCTGAAGAAGGAACAAATGTAAACAAAATGCATAATTGTGCAACACGTTGGAAATACAAAGCAAAACAGGCAAGATACAATTTTATACATATAAAGCAAAAGAAATCAAACTTTTATAACTATACAACATTTCAGTAATTGCTTGACATTTTAACAGTTACCTTGGTCTGTACAAAACATCTTAACTTATACTTAAAACTTTACAAGAATAACATGCTTGTTCAGAACAAAGACACCTTGTGGAATTGCAATGATTATTGACATGATATTTGCACACATGAGAAAAAAAAGGCTACTTCAATAGCAAATAAAAAGTAAGAATGCAAGGTAAAGGGCCATTTAGTAAACCATAATCTAATTCCAATAGCTAATTAAGTTGCACTGCAATGCAGAAATTATTAAATCTGACTTTTGCTGGAAGACCGTAAGGTCATAATGTTGCTCTATTTCCAGGAACCAGAAGAAAGCATACATAAATTTTCCTGATATTTTGGTTAATTATACATGCGCGTGTGCACACACACACACACACACAAACAAAAGAAAAAAAACGGGAAGGGGGGGGAATAGTACTTGCCACAACAGCCAGAGATGGTGGGCAAGAGAACGCACATACTAGACTACTCCCAACAGGGCTAGGTTAGAAAACCAAGACAACAAGAAAGAGCAAACATCCACTGAGTTTGCTAGGATTACTCTTCCTGAACCTTAGTTGTATTTTGCTTTTTTTCAGAAGACAGGAAGCAACTTGAATTGAATTGAGCCATTTTTAAAATACAGGGAGTACCATAGCCAAAGACAAAACACAAAGCAAAGGAGAGCTCAAAGCCAAAGCAAAAAATAACCAGCTCTTTTGACTTGCTTTCATATTCTGTGACAATATGTCCTAGACCTTTGGAATGTGGATTTTAAAAAAACAGCATTTAAGATTCAGTAGAAGATATGCAATCCAGAGGTGTCAAAAATACAGACAGGAATAAATTATACAATGTTTTATGGAATTACAAGGACTGTCAGCTTGGATAAAATGTATATAGTTTTTAAGTGTCCTCAAATGGTACATATGGCTAAAATTAAACTCCTGATTGCATCTACCTAACATATTCGGTGCCTGATTCTGCAATCTGTGTGCTGAGCACTAATTTACACAGTTACTCCTATGGACTTCAGTGGAGCAACCTGCCAATTAGGATGCTCAGGGGAAGAACGGCAGAATTGGGCCTAGATAAATATTTGCCATGACTTTTAAATGTACAAACCCCACTTGGCTTAGAAAAACTACTTTAGCCTGCTGCAGTGTCTTTGAACTAAAGTAACAGATTCCATCTCTAGACTGAGAGCATTTATGACACGTTTGAATTTATTTGCCATTTTTCTATGCAAGCTAATGCTGATGCCAGTAAATATTTAAACTCAGAGGTAATGAAATTGCAACATGCCTTTTAGTTAAAACCAAAACATATGCAAGCCTAGATGGCAGGCAGAAATTACCCTCCAATTCTTTTAGCAGGGATTATCTGGTGCTGAATCAGAATAGTTCAATATATACTCAGCTTCAGTATGTATTTATAAAGCTGCATTAGGGCATACAGCACAGTATGAAAGGGAGAGGACTAGTTTTTCAGCTGGTGTAAATCAGCACTGACATCTACGGAGCTACTTAGAGGCACATCAGCTGAAGCTTTGGCCCACAGTCATCAGAAATGTACAACCATCATTCACTCCATATGTAAAACTCTCAGCGGTGGAAGTGCAGAGTGAAAGTGTAATCGACATCAGATAAAAAGCTGCTCTGTTACTCTAGTTTCTGATAACGCTTTTCCAGACTGTGTGGTCTAAAGCAGTTTTACGATGTGCTCTATACTGCATAGCTTTGCAAAGTACAATATTTCCTTACAGGCAAGGATTATGGTACATTAATCATTTCATTGGCATGATCAGTAAAAAAGGCATGATGATAAAAGCTTTGGGAGTTTATATGCATAGAGATACATTGGCAAAAATTAGTCTGGGGTTAGAGGGTTTGCTCCTTAGTCTGTGCATATCGGATTAACTCCACTGTCATCAGTAGTCCTATACCAGTTTACACCAGCTGAGCAACTTGTACTCTACCTCTGTCATAAATAAAGCATGTGTGTTGCTACCCACTATTCAGTTCATTCATAAATTCCAGGGTAAATGCCTCCTGCCAGTGGGTCAAAGCTTCTTTATGTCCGTAACGCCACGTTATTTGTCACTGAAGTCAATGGTGGTTTCCCTGAGCAAGGGCTGAGTCAACATATGGTCTGGTTGAAGAGCAAGTCTGCTTGCAGTTATTCCAGCACTAGTCCAGAGACCTTGAACTAATTTCAGCAGTGTGAGTGCTCAGCCAGAACAAAAATGGGTGTAATTCCATTGAATTAACTGGGTTAATGCAACTGAAGTTCTGGCCCAATAAACTTAACTCCAGTAGTGCTATGCCATTTTCGTTAACCAGCTTCTCCTTTGATAAACAGTGCTCAGCAAGCTCCGTAAGACTTGCATGATAGCCATATGACAACAGAATTTGGTCCCATGAATTCAACAAGCTGAGCCAAGTTACTTTACATTTGCTTAGCTCAGAGTTTGGTCCATTGTGGTTACAGTTGTCCATTAAAACAATAAAATTCACTTCACAATCTGACTTCCCTTCTAATTCAGAGAAGGAAATAACTGAGTAGAAATTAGGGCTATCTCTACTTAATGGGTTTTTCAATGGAATTACAACGGGGTGACACTCACACAACTGTGAGTAAACATACTCAGCACAGAGAGCTTACAGAACTTGCATAGAGGGGAATTCAGTTAAAATCAAAGAGGAAAACAAGTCTCAAACAGCTGCATCATCGACGCACATGGCTTTTACCACTGGCATCAGTAGGACTCAGCTAGAGTCCTGTAAGCACGAGTGGTCCTGTGGACACTACAATTTAAATTGCAATTCTGCATACAGTGAATATTGCCTTAGTTTTATGATGTTACTACATGCACTGCTTCTGTCAACTCGTGTGGCGTTTCCAGATGCAGTGCAAGTAAAGGTAAGTGCTCAAATCCAAGTCCCATCCGCAGCCGCATAGCACCAGGACCTAAAAGCAATGCGGAGCCACAGCTCTGTTGCACCCAAGCGGTGGGGCTGGGGTCACTCCGTCCTGTTGGGCACAGCACTGGTCCCCCACCGTGTCTCCTGCACACCAATACTGTGGCCACGGCTACGTGGGGTTTCACACTGTGCAGACCTGTAGTAGCCCAACACCCTGAGCAGGCTGGGGGCTCAGGGAGCTCTGTGCGGCTCCACAGCCTGTCGTAGGCAAGGTCAGGTCTTTTCTGTGGCCTCTCTCCAAAGCACTGAGTACACACATCGCTACTTGGGTTGGCCGCTGGGTCCCTGGGCTTGGTCCCTGCTGGAGTTGTAAGGGAAAAATGGTTTAACTCGATGGTGACTTCAGGGCAGTGACAAGCATTAGCTCTTTGTGACATGTGGTGGCACCCTGAGGTGGATTAAGGAATTGGATGGGATGGTGCCGTATTTGGATTTTGTAGGATACCATGGTATAGGTGTTATTTTGCAGGACATATCAACAGTAATGAACCCCCTTTCCCAAGAAGTGCACACAGGTTAAATTCATAATGCCAGACCACACCAACTTGCCCCAGTTTCTTCAAACCACTCTTCACATCTTTACTGTTGCCTAATATGATTACAGGGTCAATGAGCTGCCTGAGATGTTGCTACATACCCTGTGGTTCTGGGCACAGCTTATCTTCATAGTATTTCTGTGGCAGTGCCTCCTGATGAGGCCAGGTTTGATTCTCACCTGACACCAGTTTTATGCAGCAACTCACCTGCACCTGAATTTGGCCTCATTTCTATCTGTAGAGCCATGGGATCCCCCTGGCTGTACACAAGATCTGAACTCAATCTCTTCTGACTTCAACAGCTACCACCATGGGTTTAAACTGGCGTGAGATGATCAGAATCACTGATCTTGGAAGACAAAAGAAACAGACAAAACATTTTTGAAACAGAACGGCTAAAGTAAAGCTACTGAGTCCATCAGAAAGGCAGGTCTGACAAGAATACTGCAGAGAAGATGGCTACTCTCTAAGTCAGGCAGGAACACTTGCATTCAGCAGCAGGGAGGTTTCGATAATGAAGGAGAGCCTAACTGAGCTTTTAGCCTATACATATAGGCTACAAAATATCAAGTGATATACCTAACATATGTCACTATATCTAGTGAGTATCTGTATCTCTCTCTCTCATTAGACAATACAGAATGCCTACACGCATTGCTGCGGTCTGGTTATATCAAGTCCAGGAGGAGCATTAGAAATGGAGGAACTGAGCCCTCCCAACATTAACAAGACTTATTTGATTCGTATTTATAAAACAGTATGTAAAGTAAAGCTGGCAGATGTCATAAGGACAGTGGACTGGTTTCTCCTCTTCATCCCCTTTGCCCCATTCCCAGTGCACTCCAGTGAGGCTGGGGAGATGCTGCGAGAGGCAAAGGCCCTTTGCAATGACACCTCGGTCTGCGGCCCTGCCCACGTATAGGACGTTTCTACGCTTGGTTCAAAATGACAAATTAATTTTCTTCGGTGCCTTGTGAAATATTTTGCCTTTCTTAAAATTTCAGGACACTGGTCTATTGCAGATGAGTTAACCTTCTGAAAACCAGTACGTTGATAGCATATTCAGTTTTGACACTGACTTCAGGGACTACAGGACCAAGATGACAGAGCTGTTGCTACTTTTTGTCATACCTTCATCGCCTGCAAGGAGACAATAGATGCAAACAGGACTATACACAAACTACAGAGGAACACTTTAATAATTCTGCTACCACTCAGCAGCGGTAAGAGTGTTTTCTCTTTGCAGCTATTGCATCTTTTTTTCCTGTGCTATGAAGTAATGAGCAAGGACCTTCTGCTGCAAACACACATACAAATCCATACATGTGTACACACACACGCATGCATGTGCTTGCTTCAATAATGTGCGTAGTGGAGTTTCTCCTGAACTCAAAGCAAAAAAGTATATTAATACCTAAGTCAGAATCCTTACCAGCCTCATTTTTGCTATCTTTTAAGTTGCACTCACAAAACTAATAATAGGATTTAGACAGCATTAAATACTGATAAAAAAATACAATGAAAACATTTCTTCCAAAGTACCTAAAAACTTGTCATTGAATCCAAACTGTTACAATGGAAGAACATCATAAATTCTGTGAAATTAAAAGCATAGAAATTAAGGTCCAGATTCAGTTTCTCAGATTTTGTTTCTTTAGGAGGAATGAAGATCTTGATCTTTATTCTTAAAAAAACCCCCACACTGATATCAACAGACCTGTTGCTATTTTTCAGAGGAGGTAATTTATAAATGAGAGAACACATTCACAGAGAGACTATTTAAATGACTAAAAGTCCAGAGACCATGTAAGAAAAAGTGAAATTAAGCTATAAGAAGCAAGCTGTGAAAGTTGCCACCAACACTATCAACAAAAAGGCTGTAAGCTAAACCAGAATGACTGAAAAAATAAAGGTAAGACAAAATGAAATAAAATACAATAAAAAGCACAAATACTGGGCCAAACCCGGCTACCCAAACTCAGGGTGAACCGTTTACACTCTTAGTTTGCTAAGTGTGGGAAGAGCTATTTGTCCTTTGAAAGGAGCCAAAGGAGCATTGCTAGGACCAGTGACCAGTGACCAAGGGGACATGGTCTAGGGGAACATGACCCATACGGGATACATCATCCCAGGCTTTCCCTCCGATCCCTGCTCTCGAGGACCCAACACACATCCCGTGCCTACAGATACTCACTGCACTCAGAGCAGGATATTCTGCCTGCACATTGTCAAATACTTCACTTAAGGCCTGCTGCAGCTCTTGACATGGAGGTTAAGTGCTATGTAAATGCCTCGCTTGAGCACTTAGGACTTTGCTGCCCTTGGATCTCGTACTGATGGAGCTCCCAAATACTTGCGTTTAGCCCTTTACTGGCATGCTCCCTTCACTGCTGAACTACTGATATTGCTCCAAACGTCCTGAAGCATGGGACACAAATGACAGTCTTGTCAGCTCTGGCAATTTTTTATGAAGCTTGGTGTCCTTAAATCCCAGCTGCAGAAATCAAGAGATTACATCACTGTCCCATTTTATCACTGTTAAAAACAAATGTGTCATTCCTGGCCCTCGGCATGCTTGAAAAATGCCTGAAAACATGTCATGAAATCAGTCTCAAAGCTCAGTATCCAGAAGGCAATACAAGAACCAAAAAAATTTATTTAAAAAAAACCCAAAACACCATGATTTGAAGCCAATCCTGTAATTTTTGGTGCTTGGTTCATGGGTTTGAATGCCTGAAGTGGGCAGTGTTAAGAGCAGACATAGCAAATGCCCAAGCAAACACATGCTGCTTCCCCATGGATTGAAACAAACAAACAATCTCATTTGATTAACTCTGCTGGAAGTAATATTTTAAGGGTAAAATGATTCCACAAAGATGACATGTTCGCATTTGAAATGAGATGAATATAGTGCCTGTAAAAGTGCAATAATCCTTAATAACTAACCCAAAAGAAGCATCATCCCCAGGGATAAGACGGTAATTCACTCTCCATATTTAATTTGTTTCTAAGCCGCTTTTGAAACAAGACTGCTAAATAGGAAGTTGGCTTGTGATCCTAGACTTGACTGCTGGACTTATAATCATGCCATTGATTGAGCATACATTTCAAACTAAGTCACAGGATACAAAATCAGGTGGGCTAATTCCTTAAGCTGTTTAAGCAGAAGATTGTGCACACAGGGTAAATTCAGAGATAGGAGTCTGTTTACTGGGGGAACAACAGGGGAAAGATAATACATTGTCTTCACTGAGTGACTGCAGCTAACTCTTTGAACAGTCTTGTGTCTGAAGATTGTATTTCAAGACATATCTATGCTTCATAAATGCATGGAAGTCTAGGATTTCAGTCTACATTAAAGGAACAAGTGACGACAATGCACTTAATTAGACTAAATAGTTACTGATTCTCATTAGTGAGATATTGCAAAAAGAATGGAAAACACTGGCTTATGACAAAACCACCCCAACACTACTTCATCTCAAGTACTCACCCTGTTCAAAAAAATGAAATACTTCAAGTGTTTTGTTTTCTTTTTCTTAAAAAAAACCCAACCAAAACCCACAAACAACAACCACCTTTCATCTACATTTCTGAATAGTTCTCACTGTTGTGTTTTTATTCATTAGCTACTGGGGCCAGAATCAGCGTGACAAACACTGTCAGATTCACGTTTCAGCCATGTTACTGAAACCCTCAGAGAACAGATAAGGGTGTATCGACCACTTCAGGAAAAGGAATGTGCAGATAATACAGGATGTGCATGTTCTGCAAATGTCCTTTGCAGACAACCCTAAACTGGATGATTTCTCTAATTACGCACCTTGGCTACATTTATAATACAGTCTTCTGGAACAAAATATTAGGAAGTATTGATTTTTAAGAAATGGTAGTACTACAGGGAGCTAATATACAACAGCTACAGTAATGTTTGTCTTAAATGTGCATTGGGCAGAGTCCTTAAACTGCTTTTACTGCAAATATCCAAGGCCTGCTCTAAAAATCATAACAGTCTGAACCTTTTAAATGCAAATTTGTTCTATTTATCTGGTCACAACCCAGTGAGTAGAATCCAATAACTCACCAGATTAAAGGATATACAGGATTATATAGCAGAAGGTAATTGCAATTAACTAATATCTGGATGGCATTTAATACACATATTGTATTATTTCAATGAGATGAGACAGAATAATATTTACATTGCTATGAGCATTTTCTGTTTATAGAAATGGAATTTACAGTTCAGTAAGGTATGCAGGCATTATATCAAGAATGAGATGAGACCACTTAAAGTCTTGTGAATTATTGATATAAATTCATTTTGTTTTGTTTCATGCACCAGCGCTTCTTGCAGTGGCACCAGAAGAGCAGTGCAGTTTATAACAGGGGAAAAAAAGAAGAGGAAAGAGCAAATGTGAAATGGTGTAATTTATTCACAATTGCTTTGAAATTCTATCTGAATTGTCTCATTATTATTCACGCATTAGAGGAATGGTCCAAAACATGACAGCATGGGTAAACAGATGCAGAGCTTGGAAAATAGGTAATCTGACTGAAGTATTCATGGCCATTATTAAACAAATGTTATATTGCTTTTGGGTAAATCTGGTGATTTTATTTAATTTGACATTCTTTTCAAGATAGCAAGATAATACTGTTTGTTTCTAATGCTCTGAAATGAACAAAACAGGTGAAAATTGATGACACATGGAATTATAATGTTTCAACAGTAGCTGGTTAGTTAAACTTCTAGAGAGTTTCATGAAGAATCTGCATACACTTATTAATGGACTTTTACATACAATATCAATGCTTAGAGTGTAGCGGTCCTGTTAAAATCTGCTTTCACTGAGTCACTATGCAAGGAGAGATTGTTCTATAAAGAAAAATCTTGGATGAGTATTTGTTTGAGACTAAACAGTAAAACTGAAAGAAAATTCACAGATTTAGTATAGGAATGGTAGATAAGACTATGAAAGCTAGTATTTTGAAATTGCCTAAAACCTGCAATAAATTCTGCTGCCTACTGAAATTATTAAGCCAACAATAAACAGGAAGAATGGAATATCAAAACCTCATTGCATAGTGTGTCATCGTTCTTTAATGAGGCATTCCTTCAACCTTTTACCTCTTAACACCTTTGGTGATCTTACATTATGTACCTGTAAGATATTCAATGTTCTCTTTTAGAGATTAAGCCTATAGGAAGTATGAAATCTTAGGAATGTACTGTGTCAGGTAGTGATGCCAGAATTAAGCGTCAGAAAGCTTGGTTCAGGTTCAGAAGACGACTTTGAATGAATAGCTATAACTTCTACTAATTTATTTCAGAAGGGACTTCTCATATATACCCTCAAATATTTAAGACGCTTTGTACTATTTCTCAGGAATCCATATCTTCTCAAAGTGCTTTTTTGTTTTCACTTGAAGGCAGCATGGACTTAAAACAATACTGCAGGGAATGTACCGTTCCATAAAGCACATAAGGATGGCAGGATCCAGGAGACACAAGGCATAGAAAATTGTCGAAAATGATTAGATGGTACAACACATACTGCTCTTTGAGTCATAAGTTCCATTTATGGTGACTTCTACTTCCAATAGATAGGATATTAAAAAAGGCAATAAAAATGAAGTTACATGAATAAACTTCCAGAAATGAGTGGAGTTCCACCAGTGATCGTCTCTGCGCTGGTAGAGGTAGAAGAATGGGGATGTTATGAACAGGGCAGCAGTCACTACAACAAATGAGCCTCAATGCGGAGCCAGTGGAGTCCTTGGCGAACGTAACGAACCAGATTGGTCATACTGCTGTGTTGTGTTAAGGGTCCCATCACTGAGTCCAGGTCTACAAAGAATTCTGGAATACACAAGAAACAGAAGTCATTGTTTCAGGCAATAGTACAGAAATACATGTATCCATGACTTCCCACTCAGTAGCTGCAGTACAATTAGTAAGTTCTCAAGACATTGTGTACATAAGCACATGATCAGTAGGAAAGAATTTAAACAAAGGCAACAATACATTTAAACAGACCGAATTAGATTATCCATGCTGGAAGTCAACCACAACATAGTATGAGTGGTTGCCAATAGTTTTCGTTAGCTCTGATGATCTGCACTTTCAGTTTTCTGAGCCTAGGTTTGCTGATGGCATGATTTAAATAGCTGGCAATAAACTGTGGCGTTTCCTTTTCCATGCTGTACCCTCTCCTGGGCATGAAGAGCTAGTCTGGATCTTGCAGAAGACCTTGCTTGCTCTTTTCCCTACCCTCCAATTTCTGTTACTGTCATTGGAGCAGTTTTGGCCTTCTGCTCATCCTGCTGCAGCTGCAGGCCCCAGAGGATGTGTGTGGGGTGGGAGGGAATAAGGAAGAGGAGAGAGGGAACCCAGCAGAAAAATACCATCTAGGAGATGGGAAGCTATAAGGGGAAAGAAAAGATGGGTAAGGCCACTGGGATCAGGTGCTGGGAAGGGTTAACAGGAGGCCACTAAACAGGGCGCCACAGTTAGGAAGCATCACACCAGTTTACTTTATGCCATGTGTTAGGTGCTCTCTGGGTGAAAGACTAATGCTGTTAGGCCCAACAGACCTTTCCTAATTGCTTTCAAGGGAGAACTGGTTTGTGTCCTCTATTCTCCCACAGCTTGTCTTTCCGCTCACTAAGGTGCAGGCATTCCCACATACACAACACTTATGCTATATTTAGGTGAGTGGGAGCCCGCTCTCATTTAAAGTCCCTCAGAGCTCACATAACAACCAACAATCACCCTAACGGGTGGCTGAGCCCTTACATTCTCACCCTATCTAAAATCCAGTGCGTGGCACTCAGCCAGCTAACACTGTATTGGCTGCAGTTCGGGAGAGCAGATGTGGGTACAAAATCATTATCAGTACTTTCTTCAGCAAGTAAGTGCTGCTTTGAGGTCTTCTATCCAAGTATTGACAGCCTGACCCTGGTCAGCTTGGGAGCTACAGCAGTATCACAGCACAAAGTGATTTGGCTGGAGGCAAGCATAATGAAAGCTTAGGGCTATCACCAGTTGCGTTAAGATGCTGCAGCCAGCAGTTACTTTTAATCTTCCTTCCTCTGTCTTTTATTCCCCTCCTCCAGTGTAAAATCAATACATTTAGAAGTGAAATAACACACTGCCTTGCTTCCATTCTGGAGATCTCATTCTAGGCTCAAATAAATAATAATTGCTGTTAACGCTGAGAATTTACCTTTAAAGCCTGATTTCAGTTTAACATTTCTTGAAAAAGCCACAAGCACTGAAGCCACTTACTAAAGAACAGGCCTTTGTCACTACAGACCTGATAGTTTTCTACTGTAGAGAAAAAGTGCTGCTAGCTTTGGAAGCTTAAAAAAATTATCTGATTTTGTAAAGTCAGCTGAGAGTTTGATGTTATAAATGGTGAACAACTCTCCAGGTGATCCAACACAAACCAGCCCATGGATTGGCTTTGGGAAGTCTGCAGTTTAGCCTGGCCTGCTATAGATGCAGAGTTTATTACAAACTCCATCTATTCTCCCACACCCTCTAAACTCTATCGACCAGAGGTATACGGCAGTATGTTCCCACTTTCCTTTTCAAACCAGATCAGCTTGGCAGGTCACAGTTCTGCTGTTCTCCCTCTTGCTATGCCTTTTTATTTCAATGGCACATCTTTTGTCAGGCTGACAAGAAAGGCTTCTGTCTCCTGCTCTGAGCCAGCTGGACATGAGTCAAGTCCAAACTGGGAGCGTGCAGGCATACTCAGAGGAGCACAAAACCTAAGCTGACAGCCGTGGACAAGGGGAGGCTGCGCAGCTCCTACAACATGGAAGAAATCTCTTGTGTCTGCATGGGCATGACCTAAGAAACATCTATGACAGCAGTAAGAACCAGAGCCAAAGGCTACTAGACATTACAATGATGGGACCACCTTTTTATACCCATCTCTATTAGCTCATCAGGGACACATTCTCGGGCAAGATGTACCCTGTGGTTCAGAAGACAACAGACACAATGAGAGCTGACCACAAGGGAAAAAAAAACCCCAAACTAGTTACTGGATGTAATTTTTTCAAAAAGAAAATTCATTTTTATCTTAAATGTGGGTTTCTTGTGGCTTTGTGTTTGTTTGTTTTTTGAGACCATTTTTATTTCAAGGCGGGGAAAAAAAATCTCATTTTTTATGATGAACTGACTGCCCAAACCCCTGAGAGAGAAGCCAAGATATCTGTCTTTTACCTGGGACTCAAGGCAGAGTCTGGGCTTTGCACCTATCCCGTTTGCTGTCATGCGGCATTTCTGAACTCACAGTCCACACACCAGCGTACCAGAGCTTGGGCACTGGAACAGCCAGTCCAGCTGGCAAAGGTGGATTAGAGATAGCTATGGGGAAAGGGATGAGTCCTGTCCCAGACAGCAAGATATAGCTGTTTTGAATTATTTGAGAGATGCAGATGACATCTACTAAAATAATTACAGCTAGGTTTCATGAAACACTAACATTTCTCACATCGAAGTGTCTTAAATATATCCTTCTGTAAATGGAACCTGTCATGTGATATGATGAAGACCTGCAGAGTACCACAGCAGTCCTTATACACTTTTTTGTTACACCATGCATTTTTCAAATTGCAGTTTAATTGTGTGTAAGCATGCAACTTTAAATCAAGTATTTAATTAGAAATGAGGTATCTTTCCAGATGAAATGTAAAGACAGACATGCTATAGCATGTATGAAACTCTGATCTCTCTCCAATGGTTTATAATACTTAAATGAAATTTGAAGTAACACGAACTTTCCATTCCCTGTAACATGGCTGCAGTTTGTGAAACAAGATATGAAAGAACAGGGCACAACCCTAGATGTCTTGCTCATGTGAGAAACTCTTGTTCATGCATCCAGTCCCACAGAAGTCAAAGCGACTGCTCATCTGAATAAAGATTACTCCTATATGGCTTTGCAGAATTGGGTTGGTTTGATCGTAAATCAAAATGAGAACAAAGAGGAGCGTAGGGGGGAAAATGCAGAGAGAGAGTCAGCAGGTTTTTTTCTCATCCAGCTCTAGGACTGATAACAGCAGTGGCTGGGTACATTTTCTGTCTGCTGGCTGAATGCCTGAGCTATTTTGATTCAATACCAAGTAGAACATTTAACAACTCCACAACACACAGGGCTAATTACAAGATTATCGCCATCTCTTTCTCCTATCAGAGCATCCTTCTGCATTCCCACTGTAACATTCTGCAGTACATTTGACAGGGAATCACTTTCACATTTTGTGAAAATGGATGCAGCTATGGAAAAAATCCAAAATGACTGCACTGCTACTAAATTAACCAAAGCGAACAAAGGCAAGAAGCAGTGGGGAGGACTGGACAGAACTTCTATTATTGTTCCTCATCCAGGGATAGATCATTATGACCCACCATTCAGACATAAAACTCTATAAATCTCAAGCTTAGTTTCTCTAAATCAGTGGAAATTTGCCACTGACATTAATGGGAGTAAGATCAAACTGCATACAGTGAGCACATTTGTCAGGAAAAGTCAGCCATCTAAAATCTCAGTATAATTTAAGAGAATGAGCCAATTCATGATGAGAATATTTCCCAGTTAGGCTGTACACCTCTAGTGTCAAAGAAAGCTTTGTCAATGATTTGTGCAAGCCCAAAGCTGGAATCTGAATAATTACATTATCATAGGAAGTTCACAGCTGGCCAACAATAGGCCAGATTTGTCCTTTAGTTACATCTCAGCCACTCCACTATACTCAGTATAACCCAGTCACGAACTGCTTGCCAGAACTCCTTTGAAATGACTGTGGTAAAGACTTACATTTTGTTGTTAGGAATAAACAAGCAGATTTGCAATCCAACCATAGGAGAGTCAAGGTCATGGCTTTCAGTGGACATCTCCTAATCGGACTCCCTGCATAAACATAACATCTAATGTTTCCTTATTATCCTAGCTGGCATTTTAATAGTCTTAAACCCGTTGACAGAGCAGTCTGAAAATAACCTCGGTGCTCTATGAGAAGCTGAAACTGTGAACGAATTTGCAGACTCAAAAGCTCTCATCACTTGGGGCTCATGTTCGCTAAATTATTTGCCAGCTGCTCTGGTAACCCCATGTTCAGCGTGTGTTACACATCCCCCCTCTGTGCTTGACAAGAGAAGACACACGTTGGCTACAGTGACCAGCAAGCAGATTTGGTCTGTTTGCTCAAGCTGTCACAGTTGTGCTCTTAGATGCGGTGGTTCTGGGTCCAATTCCCAACAACGCCTACGAGAACAGAAAGCAAGCTAAAGCTGATGAGCCAAAGGGGACAAAGAAGAAGCCGAGTGGGGCACCTTTGTTCTCCTTAGTCAGCTTGTCAGCCATGTCCCAATGCTCGTAGCTCCGCAGGACGTTGTTGGTGATGTTGACGTGGCTGGCAGCCATGTGGTGGATGCGCTGAGGGATGGTGATGGTCCCCGCTGAGGAGGAGCCGGCGGTGCCCGCGCTGCTTCCAGCAGAGCTGACGGGGGACGGGCTCAGGGACATGGGCGATGGTGTTTCTGTGCTCCTGCGAGAGGAAAAGGGAGAGTGAGTCCCCCTCACACACACCACTTCATTGCCCTCCTAAATGCACTTGAAAAATTAACTCTGCACCCCAGTCAGGGGAGAATGAGCAGTAGTATCTCCTGGTTTTATGAGAAAGGAGAGCTTATAAACTGGGAATGACTGAAAATAAAAAGGGTTTTAATTCTCCCTATAAATGAACTGTTATTTAAAAAAAAAAATCTATCATAAAAATAGAGCAATCTTTCAGAGAAAGAAGTATCTCATAGCTGTAATGATTTTTCTACCTGCTGCCAGAAGCTGCAATGGCAGTTAGAAAACACTCAATGTGCAATATTGGCTTA
Organism: Haliaeetus albicilla; assembly: GCF_947461875.1. Lineage (NCBI taxonomy): Eukaryota > Metazoa > Chordata > Aves > Accipitriformes > Accipitridae > Haliaeetus > Haliaeetus albicilla. The sequence continues at coordinate 9,753,271 of NC_091505.1, forward strand.
TTATCAAAGCATTTTGTGGCAACCGCAATGACAGTTTGCTCCAAATACAGTCACCACAATAAGTAAAGTGCAAGTCTTAAAAGCACCCTGCAGAGCAGTATTAGGAGCTGAGGGTACTGTAGGATTATGAATATCTCTATAGGATTCTTTAAGACTGGCTATGGAGATTTGTTCTTAATTGCCTACAGTTCATCCACACAGTTTTGTACAGAGCAGTGTTTTAAGTTACCTACTTAGTGCAGCACTACTGTTCTAATATAGATTTTCCTTTAATTCTAACACCAGCAATTAGGAATTACCTGCTGGCTGCAGGCAGTGTGGAGGTCAGCACAGCAAGCTCATGTTTAGAGCTGTGCAACGCTGAATGCTCACATACAGATATTCTCTTTGAAAATTTATAGAATCATAGAATCCTTTAGGTTGGAAAAGACCTTTAAGATTGAGTCCAATCATTAACCTAGCACTGCCAAGTCCACCACTAAACCACGTCCCCAAGTGCCACATCTACATGTCTTTTAAATACCTCCAGGAATGGTGAATCAACTACTTCCCTGGGCAGTCTGTTCCAGGGCTTGATAACCCTTTTGGTGAAGAAGTTTTTCCTAATACCCAAATAAACCTCCCCTGGCACAACTTGAGGCTGTTTCCTCTCATCCTATCACTAGTTACTTGATAGAAGAGACCAGCACCCACCTCACTACAACCTCCTTTCAGGTAGTTGTAGAGAGCGATAAGGTCTCACCTCAGCCTCCTTTTCTCCAGGCTAAACAGCCCCAGTTCCCTCAGCCGCTCCTCATAAGACTTGTGCTCCAGACCCTTCACCAGCTTTGTTGCCCTTCTCTGGACACACTCCAGCACCTCAATGTCTTTCCTGTAGTGAGGGGCCCAAACTGAACACAGTATTTGAGGTGCAGGCTCACCAGTGTTGAGTACAGAGGGACAATCACTTCCCTGCTCCTGCTGGCCACACTATTTCTGATACAAGCCAGGATGCTGTTGACCTTCTTGGCCACCTGGGCACACTGCTGGCTCATATTCAGCTGGCTGTTTACCAATACCCCCAGAGCCTTTCTGGCTGGGCAGCTTTCCAACCACTCTTCCCCAAGCCTGTAGTGCTGCATGGGGTTGTTGTGACCCAAGTGCAGGACCTGGCACTTGGCCTTGTTGAACCTCATACAGTTGGCCTCAGCCCATTGATCCAGCCTGTCCAGATCCCTCTGTAGAGCCTTCCTACCCTCCAGCAGATCAACACTCCCCCCTAACTTGGTGTCGTCTGCAAACTTACTGAGGGTGCACTTGATCCCCTCATCCAGATCATTGATAAGGGTACTAAACAGAACTGGCCCCAATACCGAGCCCTGGGGAACACCACTTGTGACCGGCCACCAACTGGATTTAACTCCATTCACCACAACTCTTTGGCCAGGTTTTTACCCAGCGAAGAGTACGCCTGTCCAAGCCATGAGCAGCCAGTTTCCCAGGAGAATACTGTGGGAAATGGTGTCAAAGGTTCTACTAGAGTCTAGATAGACAACATCCACAGCCTTTCCCTCATCTACTAAGCAGGTCACCTTGTCATAGAAGGAGATCAGGTTAGTCAAGCAGGACCTGCCTTTCACAAACCCATGCTGGCTGGGCCTGATCACCTGGTTTCCCTCTACGTGCCACGTGACGGCACTCAAGATGATCTGCTCCATAACCTTCCCCAGCACCAGGGTCAGGCTGACAGGCCTGTAGTTCCCTGGATTCTCCTTCTGTCCCTTTTTGTAGATGGGCGTCACATTCACTAACTTCCAGTCAACTGGGATCTCCCCAGTTAGCCAGGACTGCTGATAAATGGTGGAAAGTGGCTTGGTGAGCACTTCTGCCAGCTCCCTCAGTACCCTTGGGTGGATCCCATCTGGCCCCATAGTCTAGTGTATGTCTAAGTGGTTTAGCAGGTCGCTAACCATTTCCCCTTGGATTACGGGGGGCTTCATTCTGCTCCCCATCCCTGTCTTTCAGCACAGGGGGTGGGTACCTGGAGAACAACTGGTCTTACTATTAAGGACTCAAGCAAAGAAGGTGTTAAGTACCTCAACCTTTTCCTCAGCCATTGTCACTACGTTTCGCCCCCTGCATCCAATAAAGGGTGGAGATTCTCCTCAGCCTTCCTTTTGTTGCTAATGTATTTATAGAAACATTTTCTATTATCTTTTATGGCAGTAGCCAGATTAAGTTCCAGTTGGGCTTTGGCCCTTCTGATTTCCTCCCCGCATAACCTCATGATATCTCTGTAGTCCTCCTGAGTTGCCTGCCCCTTCTTCCAAAGGTCAAAAACTCTCCTTTTTTTCCTGAGATCCAGCCAAAGCTCTCTGTTCAGCCAGGCTGGTTTTCTTCCCTGCCGGCTTGTCTTTTGGCACATGGGGACGGCCTGCTCCTGTGCCTTTAAGATTTCCTTCTTGAAGAATGTCCAGCTTTTCTGGACTCCTTTGCCCTTCAGGACTGCCTCCCAAAGGACTCTGTCAGCTGGGCTCCTAAATAGGCCAATGTCTGCCCTCCAGAAGACCAAGGTAGCAGTTCTGCTGACCCCCCTCCTTACTTCTCCAAGAATCAAAAACTCTATCGTTTTGTGATTGCTATGCCCAAGAGGGCCTCCAACCACCCCATCACCCACAAGTCCTTCTCTGTTCACAAACAACAGCTCCAGCGGGGTGCCTTCCCTAGTTGGCTGACTCACCAGCTGTGTCAGGAAGTTCTTCCACACACTCCAGGAACCTCTGAGACTGTTTCCTCTCTGGTGTATTGTATTTCCAGCTGACATCTGGTAAGTTCAAGTCCCCCAGGAGAACAAGGGCTAGCGATTGTGAGACTTCTCCCAGCAGCTTATAGAATATTTTGTCTGCCTCTTCATCCTGGTTGGGTGGTCTGTAACAGACTCCCACCATGATACCTGCCTTGTTGGCCTTCCCCCTGATTCTTACCCATTAACACTCAACCCTTTCATCACCATCGCTGAACTCTGGACAATCAAAACACTCCCTAACATACAGGGCTACACTACTGCCTCTCCTTCCCTGCCTATACCTTCTGAAGAGTTTATAGGCATCCATTGCAGCACTCCGGTTGTGTGAGTCATCCCACCATGTTTCCATGATGAAATTGTTTCAGTCAACAAGATTAAGGGTTCCAAAAATCTCTTCTCTTGCCCCCATTTGGAACCACTTACCTAAACAAACGCATTCGATTTGCTGTGGAATACACTTGAAACACAGGGCTGAAATGTTCCTGGCACTCTCTGCATGAAGCAAAGACACCAAAACTCTCCGGACTGGGATGTTGCAACCCGTTCCTTGACAGGCGGCCACTGATGTCTCATGCTGTGCAACAGCATCAAGCTCACTCAGTCTCATTATGGGCCTGATCCAAACCCCAGGAGAGAAAGGCTCCTCCTCTTGGCTTTATAAGCCACCGTCAGTGGTCCCGAACATGAAGCGTGGGCACAGACCTGCTGTGCTGACACCTTGCAGGTGCTGTGAGACGGACTACCACCACGGCACAGCCTTGGGCTGAAAGGCATTTATGGCAACAGCTTTTGCTGCAGATTTTCCAGCAGTGCCCTGCTATTACCTGTGCTCAACAACAGGCTCCTGTGATACATTCTTTTTCCAGAGCTAGAGACCACGTTAATTCAGCAGCTAGTAGCTTTTTACACAGCTTATGTGTTACAGTTTAAGCATATCCTACGGCACAAATGTTTTATTTTTAAGTCTCAAAACATCCTGGTTACTTGACACGCCACAGTGTCTTTAATGCACAGAAGAGCTGAACTATACTAGATTAGGTCTGGGAGCAGTTAAGAATCATAAGTATCTGAGGAGACCAGGAGTATTTTGTTAGAGCCACTTACAACAAGCTGACGCACTTCTGCCAAATAAAGCACATTGTTCATTGGATTTACCCTGTTGTGCACAGCCATTATTACTGTGGTGAGTCTATTAAATCTCTCTATTTTGTGCTTTCTGTCGCTAGAGGTGGGAAACATTTCTGTAATGAAACCAGGGAAAATTTGTTTCATTGCCAGCCTGGAACTCAGGCCAACTTTGTAGAGGTTCACAGCCCTTTCAAACAAAAGTGGCCAGAAATTCCAGTAAGCCAAGCTGAGATTTTTGATGGTTTGAGATCCTGAGCAGACTACACTTCATGGCAATGGATAAGTTTTTGCTTTGTGATTTAAGAATACCCTGCTGTCTCCCCATTCTGAACAAGGCTGCTGATCCACCTCCAGTGGTGCCATACCCTGATGGTGTTTGGTCTCTCCTCTGTGGTGTGCAACTTCTCTTCCCAGCTGGTACAGATTTGCAGGGGAATAAGAGGAAACTGTAGAGCATGCAGCCCTGGGGAAGGCAGAGCACGTTCTGACAGTGGCAGCACCAGGCCCGAGACAGTCTTCGGGGCCACCAGGAGACACCTGAGATATACGGCAACTCTGAGCCAGCTGGAGGGCTTTTCTTCTAAGACTCCAGACAGAGGGGACAGAAGACCTGAGTGTGGACTGTGGACCTTGTGTGCTGGGTCATAGGTGTCATAATAACACCCTTATAACAAGGCCTTGTCATATTCAGTTATTCTTACATGTCAAGTGCTTCCTTCTCCGAATAAAAGACAGAGATGTGCACTTTCAGAGCTTTACTTCCTTATCTCCAAAGTTAGTGGGAAGAGACTGATCAGCTGGGTGTTATGTTAGAAGTGATGCTGACCTGAATGCTGGGTTTCTGCTGCCTACCTTGTGGCCAGGCAAGAATTTTCTCCTCCAGTCAAAACCCACTGATTCTAAATCCTGGGCACCTAATCAGTTCCTTTAAATAGCAAGGGAGATGTCATCACCTGCAGAGCACACACTTCATAGGGGTCTATTATAGGACAGGAATAAAAGGATAACTTCCGCTTCATGAAATTTTTAGGTATAAGCCACTTCTTAAGGAACAAGAGAGGTGTAATGCTCCAGTAGTCTATTTCGGCACTAAAACTTTATGTAAACCTTACTGTATTTTTATTGCAATACAAGGTTTCACTGACATTTAAATACCTTGAAAAGCTGGCACATATTGAATAATTTAATTTAGTAGTTGCTTTTCCAGTGTTAAAATATCTTTTTAGGTTTTATATAAAGTGATTTAATATTTCATCACTTTAGTTTGTGTTATAATCTATACTTAATTACCTATACACACACAAACATATTCAAAATAATTTTGTATATTTGGTGTGTGTGTGTAATATATACACCCCAAAATATTTTGAATTATCTAAGATGATATTTTCCTTTAAGCACAATGTTGGAATTTTTGGTTTTGCACTGATTCAGAACAAAGTCTGTTTGAAAACTTCAATTCATTGTGTGCTAAACTTCAACCCCTTCTACAGTTTTATTACTTTGTTTCCTTGGAGTGTCTAATAGTAATTTCTTCTTATGAACCACCAGAAAGAGACCATTAACAATAATCATTTTCACCTAGAATTCAGCCTACTCAAATAAAGAAGGAAGGAAAGGTAAAATCCTCTTTTATTCTACCTGTATCTATACGCGTGGCCAGGAGAAAGGAGCAGGAGAAATACGTGTCACGTGGCAATAGACATTGCAAGATAAAGGCAAGTTTGCAGCAGCAATGCACCTTCATTGAACAGCAGATCATAACTGCATTACCCTGACTTCATATCTGAGGCAAGGGTGTTTTAACGTTAGTACAAAGCCACTGATAATTGGTTGACTAAGTGCCTTCACATTTTCACCACTATTACGCCTTCAGTTTTATTAAACAGCACTTACCATATATCAATGAAATATTCATTGGTCTTTCATTACTGAACGAATCATTGAAAAATCATTGCAATGAAGGTTAACTTTAGTTTGGCTTCCTGAAATGACACGGTACTTGCTAGCTAATTAACAGATATCTTTATGGCCTTCATTTGGCTTGAGAAGCAAACTGTCAAAGAATTCAGCACAGACCCACCACGGGTGATTTTAGACTTAAGAGGGATTTGCACAAAGATGAAGGTGTGTTTCAGTTCTTCCTTCCCACCCACACTGGATGGCTCACACGGGTACCTGATTTAGCCCCCTGGGATCCCCTCAGCCCCACAAGCCCAAGGCAGCTGTAAGATCAATTTTGTAGCCCAGAAGAACATTTTCTATCTGCTGCATATTTGAAACATACCTGTAGCTCCCAAACCACTGAGTCATGGCCTGTCCTTTGCCTTTAGAGGCACCAAAACATTTCCCCCCCTCTTGGAACCACTTGTTCTCAGACAGAAGTACTCAGCAGAAAATACTCACTTTCCATTGCCGCCCCAAGGTGAGGGGGCCTGTGAGGCTTTTGAAGAGTTCTGTAAGCACAAAACCAAAATGTAAATAAAGGTGATGCAAGTACATGAATAGTGATGACAGAAGGCTCAAGGCTACCTGTTTTCGTTGCAAGAGCTACAGTGCATGTAGCAGAACAGCTCTGCACATCAGTCCCGTAATTAAACGGCTGGTGGATGATTGGTGGGTTCCAACCAGCAACTTGAAAGTCACTTGATGAAAGAGGGAATATAGTAAAGTTCCAGTAAAAGCAGATGTAGTTCACAAAGACGTGGTTTAATTACCACTGAAAATTATTCTATAAAGTTCGTTCTTCAGAGTGCAAATGACCTCTTATCTTTACGGGGACCTGCAGTCTTTTAATAAGAAACAAAAAGAATCTGGGTTGATGCCTTACTGAAATTAGTCCCTCCCAAGTTGCTAGGGAAGGTGGATTGGGATTCAGATAGTAGTAGAAATAAAACTTCTAGTAAGGATCTGCTTGATTGCCCTTGTTTTTATGTATTTGATTTGCACAAATTGCCTTTCCTTACCCCCTTATTCATTCTGCCTTTCACGTCTGTGCAGCACCTTGTACAGCCCTGTACAAAAAGATTGCCCAGCAACAATAAAGCCAGATTTTTCCAGTCTTGCTCAGACTGGGTGGTATCTTATTAATTCCCATAAGAAGTGGTAGTATCAGGGCTGAAGTTATCTATGTGTGCTTTCTGAAAACAATCACTCTGAGCTCCCTTGCAAAGAAGTCAGCATGCACAGTGAAAATTCAATCAAATTTTACAAGTTCTCTGCAAAGTATTACCATCATTATGACAAGATTATTCTGGTTACTGTAATCGCTATTTTGCATGTGAGGCACAGAGATTCAGTGGAGCGCAGAGCAGCCCTGGGCATGGCCCAAGGTCACACAGCTGACTGTGGGAGCAAAATCCTACCCTTGACTTCTAAACCACAGCTAAACTTGCCAAACAGTATCGACCAAAGCAGAAAACACTGCCCAAACCATGGTATTGGCCTTGCCTATATGTTCCTATACAGCATGCCACTGTGTTTCATTAAAGATGTGAGCATGAAGTGAGTGTTTTGCAGTACAGAACATATGTAGTGTATATTTTTGCCTCCCACTTGTATGTAAGAAGGAGGGAGATCCTACACTCCCCTGGAAAGTGTTCAGGGATGAAGAAGCAGCTTTGATGTTAGTTTCTATTGTCTGGGGATTGTTCCCAACAGTATCTGGAGACAAATACTAGATCTGTCAAGATTAAGACTAGACCTCAACTGGAGGTAGTTATTTGACAATGAAAATATTTGAAATATTTTTGCCAATGACTACTGACAACATATTTTCAAAAACATAAAAATCTTCCTCAAACTTCTAGAGGAAATGCAGCAAAGGATGCCACTTCTGCTAACCTTAAAAAGTTTGATTTCAATTTTACAAATTTATCATTTTAATTATATTTTACATCAAGTTGTCTCTAAATTTCAAAACTACTTTTATGATTAAATGGTTATTTTCTGTTTTGAAATGTCAAAAATATAAATTTGAAACTTTTAATTGGAAATTAATCAGAACCAGTTCTGTCCACAAATGGTTTCAATTTGGACAAAGTGGCATTTGTGAGGAAAAATATGAAAAACAATTCTGCCAAAAAATTCCTCTCAGTTCTGCTGTAAACAGTGGGCTGCTTTTCGCAGTTAAAATTGTGCAAAATTTTGAATAACAACTCTATTCAAGTAGTTAGTCTTTTTCATTTGTATTACAGATTCTCGCCTGTGAACACAGAGAACATTGTGCAGCAATACAAAACTAATACGTAGTTAATAGTTCCCATTCTTTTCTTTTCTCCTCCTATGCCTTTACTACAAAAAGATCCTGAACATATAATCTGTAGACACTCAATCGCTACTTCTAGCAAATGAGTTACAGTGCCCACAGCATACACACAGTAACACTAGCTGAAATACTCAGCTTCAACTGGATGCCTAAAACCAGCATTCCTCATTTGTCTATTTTATTACATTTTAATTTTTTTTCCCTTATTTTAATTTACATTAAAAGTCATTTTCTCTGTGCAGATGCAGGAAAATGGTCTTATGCTAGGAGTAGTAATATGTTCTTCATTGTACCTATTTGAACAGCTACAGAAAGTAAAGTGGCTTTAAGGGAAGAGAGAATCCCCCCCATCACATTTGGGTTTTTTTTGTTGTTCTTTTTTTAAGAAATCATTACTTTCTGCAGAAAAAGTTTATCAAATGATTTGTCAATAACCTTTTTTTAAGAGACAATCTACATCATCCTGGATAAAATCTGAAGTGGATGGAATACATTTCATGAAAATGCTGAGGCTATAAATGTGTGTAGTTCAAATTTAATTTGTTGTGCAAATCCCTGACTGAAAACTCCATGAGTACAACAGAGGCACTCCTGATGACTTCAAGGGAGCCTCAATTTAAGCAGATCAGGAGTAACATTACTGAAGTTATAGAGATACACGCACACACTCAGAGGACACCAGGGAAGTCAGGACTAAGTGGTGGTTGCTAGCATGACAGTATTGGAGTTTTCCAGCAGAAGGACCATTTTATCACCATTTACATGAAAATATTAAAACTGCAGTGTTAAAAGTTTTACTGGTTTGCAGTACTAATATGTCAAAGCCTGGAACAAATTCAGAGAGGCTGAAAAAAAACGACAAAAAAAGACTGATGGGCTGACAAACCACTATAATTACATAATTATAGAATAATACATAGTAATAAAGTACAAGAATGAATGCATGCTTCAAACAACATCAACCAGTAAAATATAAATATCAAAACCTTGGCAGAGCTGAAGAAAGATTCTGTTTCTCTCTTAATTTAGGAATGGTGAGGACTTGTCATTCTTATACTGGGTAAACAGTGTTTGACAAGGTAAAGGAAAACATCACCGAGTCATGACAATGGTAAAGGCAAACTTTCAAGATGTAGATAAGGAAATTTGAAGTTCCACAGAAATAAAAGGAGAAATCTCTGAGTCTGCAATAAGCTTCAGCAAATCTCAGAGAATTTAAAATCCAAATTTAACTAACTAAAGCCTAAATAATTGTTTTATTATGGTTCACTGGGGGTCAGTTCATAATCACTTGCCCCTTGAAATCTTGAAAGAATCAGTTTCCTTTACAGAAACTTGCATAAACATTACATGGTGTTGAGAATAATGTTATTTTAGTAGAATTACTGAGTATGGTCCTTTGAATCAAGTGACTAATCCAAAAATCCCCCAAATCACTTCTGTCCCTAGTCCCTGGCAGCCATCCTGCCTGCATTTCCCAGGGGAGAGGTTAAATGTGGGACTTTTAAGTCACGCAGTTATACTTGTGAGAGCTCTCAGTGCTGGTATGAATTTCATTTCATATCTATAAATTAAATAGAATAAAGATTACCTTAAAATATTCCATCAGAGATCTGGAGTACTTCATAGCATGGTCCTTCTTTAGTTTAAACATTCTCAAGTAGAGAAGTGATAAGCATCGGTAGCTGTGGTAATTAGGAAAAGATTATGTTAATTCCATTGCTTAATGAAACCTATAAACTGTAAAAAAAAAAGAAGAAGCTGACCTATATTTTGCAGTTTCTGTTCTAAGGTTAGATTTCAAAACATAAGCAAACGGAGTAAGAAAAAAAGTGGTCAAAAGCATTAAAATCCCATCTTGATAAGAGTATAAATTAGAAGAATAAATGTTTAGTCAGCTGCTGAAGAAATCCATTAGTTATCCTTTAATAGTTTAATGGAAAACAAGAATAATGATCTTCTGTAAGCTGCTTAAGTAATTCAGTACTTTTAAAGTCCTCCTTAAGATTTTAGCTGCCTCTCTCATTGTCGCAATGGGACTTACCATAAAACTGCTAATTTCTTGTCCCCTTCCGTGGCAGAAGAGCCTGTGAAATTCTTGAGTCTCATTGCATACCTTGTCAAAAAGGTGAGGAGAGAAGAAATTGAGAGTTAAGATGTTTCCAGGAATACTAGTGACACTCTGAAAAATAACAGCCATACAGAGATAATCTTCTCCAACTGCAACAGTTAATGGTCACATTGTTCTGTAACGATGAGATCAACGTAAAATTCAACAGAAAGCACCACTTAAAATCTGGAGGGCTAAAGTAAATCACCAACCCATTTTCTGGGCCAACGACGTGAACTATTCTTGAGCACATTAATGATATAATATCCAGCCATCTAGGCTGAGTCCTGCAAACATTTGTGATGAGTGTTGGACAGAAGCATAAGATCTTGGCCTTATATGTACTGAAGAGTAGAGTAATATATACTAAAGTTTTACATGTAATACTTTGGGCTTGAATAATACCTTCAAAATCCTTCTCATAAATGCTTCTTCAAAGCTTTTAATATATTTTATATAGAAAACAGTTTTAAATACAGGAAAGGTCATGTTCACAGCTTTTTAAATTCTTGGGTCTATTAATTTAGGAGTCTTGTGTACTTGGTCTTCCCTCTCTATTTAATTGCTGCTGTCCAGCATTTGGGTGATCAAAGATTGAGTATTCCTACCTCCTCTCTCATTTTTTTTTTCTTTAACTGAGCACACTCCATTCCATGCATTTAGTCTCTTGAAAATCAATTCCTCGCATAAAATCATTGTTCTGAGCCCTAATGCAATTTCACAGGTACTTGTGTTAGAATAAGTAATAGGGTTCAGCGTTGCGTAAGAAAGTTTTAAGGTATCCAGGCAGTCTTGATGAGTTCTCATTTACAAGGAGGTAATGGAGTGCAGGCAGGCAGTGCTGCTGTCACTCTGCCTTCCTCCCACCACCCCCATCATCAGCCCCCAGCTTGCAGCTGTAGCACACCACCTGATGTGCTTCCTTCACGTCCTATCTCACCTGCTCTTTGGTATTGTTGTTCCAGTCATACTGAATGAGTCTGATCAAACAGGAAGATACATGTCTCTCTGGGATTTTCAGTGTTATGTTAGGGATTTTAGCATTACCATTAACTTAAAACACCTTTGACAGTCAGATCTCCGATATTCCCAGTCTCTTTGATGCTCCGCTTGCTTTCACAAACAGGTGTCTGATGCAGATACTCAGGGCAGACACAAGCTAATGCAAAAGGGGAAAATGGTGCCTCTGATGAAGGGAGGAGCAAAAGTGAGAAAGATCTAAAAATCTCCTCCTATTTCTTATCTCACAGTAAAAATCTAAGTTAACGTTATGAGCCACATTGAGAAAGTGTGTGTGCACAGCCACATACTTGGTTTGTACATTCAGCACCCGCTGTAGCCCACAAGATTTGTGTATTTGTCCAGGGAGTTTATTGAACCTGTACCAGCCTGCTGCTCACCTGGGCAGTCACCTTTTTTTCCATGTCTGACCACTGACAGCAATTAAATGGGCAAATCAGTCTCTCACTGGCTGCCTACAAGATGCTGCATACAAGAGTTGGTAAGTTAAGTTCCACCTTTGATGGCAGGTGGGGCAATTAATCTCACCTAACTTTGGCTATTTAGAAACCAGAGATCTACTACAACAAAGTCCTCCAGATTCTTCCATAGCCAAAAGCAGTTCAAAAAGCAATCCAAAAGCAGTTCCAGTGCTGCTTCCACGCCAAGGTCTATCTGTCCCGTAGCCTGCAGCAGGACTGTGCTGATACAGGAGCTGCTGGGAAGAGCGAGGCAGCGGGGCTGCCTACGCTGATGGGTGCCGGTTGCTCCAAGGTGCAGCCGCATGCTCAGTTGACTCCATCCAGCACCAGCAGTGGAGGGTGGAGGGGAGTTGCAGGTTATCACCCATTTGTGAGCTACTCCTAGAGCTGCCACTCTCTGAGTTAAGTGGGGCGTGTGTTGTGACTCTTGAATGAACAAAGATTGTTGGTCCATTCGCTTCTGAACAGACAGACTGCTGGACTGAGGAACAACATTTTCAACAGTGCCGTGTGGATTTCTTAAAAAAGAAAAATAAACGCAGGCTCCTATGAAGAAGCGCTTACTTCTTTAAAGAATATTTCTTTAAATACAATTTATCCTGCCATACAACTGTAGCTGTGTAGTTCAGGACACAAAGTACCGAACTGCCCAGAGTGCAGGAATTGTTTCAGCACAGTGAGCAGGGGTAGGCGGCTCCTTAAGTTCCCTGCTCTCAAGCGTTTAACTTGGATCCTAAGTGTTGAGTGAACATCATTTTTTTGTTGAGTAATCTCTTTAGATTTTCTTCTCTTTATGAAGTGTAGAATGTAAAACCATGTTTTTAAATATTTAGCAGGCATATTATTTACCTGAGAGTAAAAGCTTCTTAAGATTTGATACATTTTATTATGTAAATACCTACTTATTCAAAATGTAAAACATGCACTATTTTTGGCAGTCTCTACTAGCTAGTCATCTGGCATGTTAAAATCCTGCACGTTAAAAAAACACCTTTGTCATATTAAACCCCAAACATTTAAGGCCTGATTTGCCTCCTTTTCTTTCTCTTGTGTAAACTGCCAGTAATTACACTGACATTAATGGTGATATTCCCAGCATACACTGGGGAAAGCAAAGGTGCATCACAGTGAAGAGGAAAAATCCTGGTGTTCTACTTATAGGTAAATTTAATCCTGCTTGATTTCACTTTGATAATTTGTGCAAATAAAGCAAACAAGCCCCTAGTTACTCAGGAGACCATTATTTCTACGGAGCCAACACTATGAAACAGCTATAAGGAACAGTAGCAGATTTTAAATTAATAGTTCAGGCATTTTATTAGTAAGTAAAGGAGCTCTCATCCATGTTCTAGCCCATGAGTCTACAAAACTGTATTAAAACTAATTCAGCTGGTTCACATTCCTTTAACATTAAAAAATGTACTTTTTTATACAATACATGCGGAAAGCTTCCTCTCTGGCTATGATCTTATGAGCCTCTTTTTTTTTTTTTTTAACAGCCAAGTTATAAACGTCTAAAAACAGGGTTTGTAATAGAAATCCTGATAGACTCACTTTAATGTTTTGAATTATAAAACTACACCTTTTAAAAGACAAGTGTCATTGCCAAACAGTGAAATTACTATACTTTACTTCCACCCACTACATTTCAATTTTAATTTTATGAATATTGCAAATTATAACACTCACATTATAACCTCTAAAGGGGATAATTTATAAAAGCAGTGTCCATCAATTATAAATTTTCCATGACATTAATAAAATGGCAAGAACTAATTATGATGACTTCTGAGATGAAGATGCCTTGGACAAATCATTAATACGTTGAAATGGTATTTTTTAAAACATAGCAGGTTCTAATTATGACTGAAATGAGATTATGAAAATGATCACAGAAAGGACATTAACCTGATGAGTTCCACAGTCTCTGAGTACATGGTGTATGGAGATTTAGCTTCTAATGGATCTCGCTCCATAGCATTTCCGCACTCGATGAAGGAGAGGGCAGCATCAGCATAATTCACTGCTTTGCCAAACTTCTCCAGCTGAAATGGGAATGACACCATCAAGAAAATCCTTCAGCTTTAATTTCTAGGTAGACAGATCATAATACAAAGCAACACTAGCATTAGGATAAAAGTAAAGTGATGCTGGTAGTTAAGAATGAATTCATTCAGTTATTAAGGCAGGGTCTATGTTTTTACCAAATCTTTTCAGGCAGTATATGGCCAGACGCTCCACAGAGGAAAGTCAATGCATGTCCATTGACATGCATGGATTTACCCAGGCAATGAGGGACACTAAGCATGTTTGAACAAATCCATATTGCTCCTTGATATATGAACTAAGTTTGAATGTCACTATGCAAGGGTTAAGTAACAACTCCATGCCATTTGTCAGATGTCACATTCTGTGCTAACTGTTGACCAAAAAAAAAATCTCATCACTTATGTGATGACTGAAAGAGTAGGAAAAAAAAAGGAGAAAATATAGCACTGCTAAATATTTTATTTTACTAGGATTTTATTGCAAAAGGTTTTAGCCCTCATAATGGTTGTGATTAAACTGACTTAGACATACTGATTTCTTTTTTTATGTGTAATGAATATTATATATGACATTTTTATAGTAAGTATTTTATAATAGTATTTAACATTTTCAATTTTTGATAGCTGGATGTAAGAATTCTACTAATGTGGCATTTGATATAAGAGATCCAATATACTTTAAATAATTTAAAAATTTCTTTGTATGTCTCTATCAAAATATTTTTGATGCATCTGCGTATGTTTTCCATTCACAAAATGGAAGCCTATCCTAGCAACATATTAAGCAGAACATTTAGTATTGGTCCAAGGTGACAGTTACTTGCCTTTGTGGCTACTTCTAAGCAATCCTTGTAACTAGTTCCCTCTGCATACTTTTGATTTCAAGTTCTGCTCTTGTGCATTGATTATGTACAAAGCCTGTGTATAATTGATAGGTATTACCTGAATGATCACAAAAGGGAAAATATTTCTAAATGTTTTCTCTCTATTCCAATGGCCACTTCTCAGCATATTCTTCAAATTCTTTGCTTCAAGACTTCCACAGATGACTTTTTGTGGTATAAAAAAAAAAGGAATCTGGCTGCAAGCAGATTTAGTACAGACACACAGTTTGAGCCAGAAATGGGATCCGATCCTGCCCTTTGCTCCACACGGACTCTAGTGGAGCAGGTGGAATTACTCCAGCTCATCACAGCTCAGCCGAGAAGAGAGCGAGGTCTCCAAGATCTCTTCTGTATGGTACCGTCAGTTGCCACTGCAGCAGCGCACCCAAATCAGTTGATTCCTTACTGCCGTCCCAGACAACGATAGGTTTTCATGGAGTTGCTCCCATAAGATGTGAAATGCCCTGCCCTTCACCAGAAATCTATTTTCCGTACAAGCTCAGGAACAGCATTGCCACAAATCTCATTAACATTTGCTGACACATTTTGAGGTCACATGCATTATCTTTCTAGCCACTGCAACACATCTTTCAGTGCTGTGTGTGCTTTGTCATGTCAGCACCAAGTAACCAGAAGCAATTGTTTCCATAGGACCACTAACACTACAGGATTGCACAGCAAATGTGTTACATGGAGATAATTTGCGTGCAGCTGTATTGGGTGGAAAAAAAAAAAGTTGAGACCTAAATAGCGGAAAGAAAAAGCAGATACTTTGTTCATGGGTATTTATGTCTGCCAACAAGTTGTATCGTAGTGGATGGCCTCACATTCCCATAAGAGCACTCGGGGTGTCAAACTGCATGTGACAGGCAAGGCCTGCCTGCAGGCAGCAGCATGATGTGCTGTGCCTGCTCCTCTTAGTTCTGCTTGAGAAACACCCCTGATTCCGCAAGGCATAGTCAAAGGTAAGAGGACGGGAGACAGGTCAACACTTTCTGAGTGAATCAGGCTGTAGAGGGAAGTGAATTGACATAGCATGTTGAGATCATCGGGAGCCTGAGCCTGTAAATATTTGCTAGCATGGAGCAGGCATCCCTGTGCCAGAAGCACGTGTATTTTTTTTAAAGGTCAATCAGCTGTGGGAGGTGTTGTCAGTCTGCTTCTGCCAGCCTTTCCTGCGTGCAGATGTCAGGGCTCTGGCTGAACAAGCTCTGCTGAGTTGGGCTGTAGGAACCAGTGCAGGGCACCTCCTGTAAACGGGCAGGTCGGGAGGGACGACTGCTAACTTACAGTCACGGCAGGTTGCCAAAATCCTGAACCCACCTCCCACAGAAAACACACTTGGTAACACTGTGCCCCAAGTCAAAAGGGAGCCCGGGGAGCTGAAGCAGGCAGCTTGACATGTCAAATCCCCTTCAGCTCACTGACAGCAGAGCGAAAGCCTTTTTTTTTTATTACTTTGTTTGTTTTGTTTTTTAAAAACATAGCATGTGATTCTTTTGGGGGTTTTTTTTGGACAAACGCTTATTTCCAAGCACAAAATTTCTGATGTGGAATGATACAATATGCATGCAAAACCCCACAAATAATAAAGCAAGAGGTGAATAATCACCCAGTTCTTTTTCAGCTGTGATTTTGAGAGGCAAAGTGAATGGCCACACTCCATTTTAGACATCTTAGTTTAAATAAATAGAGGAGTCAAGTTCCACTAGGCCTGCCTAAATGAGCTGCTGTTCTGCACTCTACGTAGCATACAAGAGCAAAGTCCCTACCTACAAAGCAAATGGCTATTAAAGACACTTCAGTGCTAGCAATAGCTTGGATTGAACAAACTATGATAGAGCATAATTGGCCAGATTAAGTAGTTTTATCAAAATCAAAACACTCTGCAAAATTAGGTCAATCTTACTGGAATTTCATCTGGGGTAAAACGAGAGAAAAAGCTTTCCCAGCATTGAACTACCTCATTGCAAGATTTTTTGGGAAGAAGTGTGTTGAGACGTTATTTACCAGCCTAAAAGCATGCAATAAAATTGAATGTACTATTTAAAAATCAATTGTTGCAAATTTTAAACAATTGGGTTGGAAATATCAAACAGTTTTACCACATGATAATGGGGTGAAGGGTGATTTGCCTTTTTTAACTTCCTGTTATGGAATATTTCAACACTTTTGTTTTAGGCTCAAAATGAATAGGAAAACAGATTTCAAATACACATCATTTTTCACAAAATTATCTTACATCCTTCATAAACAGCATGACTGTTACTCCTCCTCAGAAGAGATACCAGCTATTGTAAGGAGCTTCTTTTTTGGGAACAAATTGTTAAAGGCTAGGAATGCTGCTCAGGGTTTGACTTGTTGTGAACAGTGTGTTTATGGAGTACAATCTGAAGCCCCACTGTAGTCAATAGCAGGGTTTCTGATGGTTTCTGAGAATGTACGTGTTTGTAACACCCAGCTCCATAGTGGAAAGAGACAAAACCACTCTGTGATAACCTACCAATGCATCTGCTTTATGCTTTAGCTTCTTAGCCTCTTGCATGTAATAATCCGCATTGTGAAGCCTGAAGAGACAAAATCAATTATTTCAAGTCTTTGTTTTCATACAGTTGGACAAACATTGTTTGAGAAAATTGCTGACTGCTTCAAGAACAATTTCGACACATACACCCACTTATCTATTTAAATCTTAACCTGATATTAATCTGAAGCTGCTGTATGCAAAGATATGATGGGTGACCAGAATGTAAAATAACTAGCTGTAGAAACTGGCCACCCAAAGGACCCATTAATGTGTGCTGAACAAAGGAAAAGAAAAAATATTTTAAACTAATTAAGTATAAGAAGTTTCCATTAGAGGAGCTAAAATAAAAAAATGAAGAAGAATTACCGTGGACCAACATTCATGATCTGAAAACATTTATCAACAGAGTCTTCATTAATCAGTGACAACAGTCCATTTGTAAAGATTAAAACTGTGTGTGCCTTTGTGCAGCAATATCCACACAGGTGCCCAATGCTAGTGTTATAATCAAAGATACTCTTTTTCACTGGGAGCTCTGCCTGCATGAAAATCCCAACCACATAACATGCAGCTAGCACAGAGATCCAATAATACTTACACATCATCAAATGTTATTTTGGGTCTTCTGGGCTCAGAATTCCCATTGGAAAGTGTTGGCATTGCAGACCAGATGTCTGTTTCTAGGTGGCTGGTGTCAAGAAGAGTGTTGGCTGTTGGTGTATTGTGAGATTCTTCCTCCTAGAAAAAAAGGACTGTTATTAACTCTTCATAGTTCAAACAAACACCTTCCAACAATGTAAGTGCTCACATCCCCCCCCTCGCCCTCCCAAACAAACAAACAAACAAACAAAAGGCTAAGGCACAAAGTAGCACTCATATATACCCAACTACGTCCAGGTTACCTCACAAAACCACCCTTCCGTCCTTTAGAATGTAAGCCTATTAGATTAATTAGGCAATATGACTCTACCTCTGACCCCTCACCTGAACTCAGGAACTTACACTCTCGGGTGAAGTTAGCCTGGATACCGCAGTGTAACTGACTAGAGACGCTGGTTAAAGCAAGGGTGGGGAAATCTAATGCGGAAGGGCTGGATGTAAACTCAACTTCATTCAAGGTGTATCATGCTAATGTAACCTTTTTTTCTATATTACTGTTAGCTAACTGTAAGGCGTCTGAATAGTCTTCTCGTATTTCAGCAAAGAACACTTTCCTCACCATTGCAACACGAAACAGAGAGAAAAATGGAAAGCAGAAGTTGTGATTTTGCATTGATTAAAACCAGAAGCGTAACAGAGGCATTTAAATCAGGCAATTGCAACTTGCAAGCTAGGTCCACCACCAGATAAACTAAATTACAGATGAACCAGTGAACTAAGGAAAGAAGTCTAACGTATTTTAGAAGACAAATATTTCATGTATCAGGATAACAGATAAACCAAGGATAAATCTGACTAGAGATGCTGGGAGTGAGAGGAAGTGGCCCTGCTGTTTACACAGCATTGTTTATTTGCTGACACATGCAGTTCATTTTGGCATTGATTTCAGTTGAAGGCGTGTGTATTACTCTCGCAGCTTGAAGTGACACAATGATATCAGAAAGCAACAGGGATGAATGAATAAGGTGAAGTGATTTGTCACCTACGATCCAATGCAACTTGTGAGTTTTACTATTACAGTGCAGGGTAACAACCTCCCACAAAGCGGCGAACTGTGAAAAATGGGGCTATGCATGTCCTTTTCTGTGGCAGAATTTTCTTCTTGTCTTTTAATTTTGACAGTGATAGTAAGATACAGTTTGATACTAAATAATATGTTTGAAACTGTAGAGGGAGGACTGTTCTCTAAAATGGGCCAAAAACTTGAAGTTTCCCTGTTCAACCTAAAAGAGGATGACAAACTAATGTGAAATTTTACTTTTTTTTAGTGTATTTGCTATGCAGCTTCTAGTTTTGGCTCTTTTTCCTGCATTTTCAGTAAAAAAAATCTGAATCTGGTGAAAAGCAAGCAAAAAAGAATTGCCTATGTGAAAACCTTTGATGGGGAGATGGCCCTAACAGAATCATGGTTTTTTGGGGGAAAAAGCCTCCAACTATTTACAAGGTATCTAAAAGCTTTTATATGTAATTCATGGAGATTAGGTGTGAATAAACCTTACTGCTGGAAGCTGGGAGCCTGCAAACCTGAGAGAAGATATTTCCATGTTGAGTGTGCTATGGACAGGTAGCTTTTTGTTAGATTTTTATTGTCTGGTTAGTTTAGGCCGCAATATTCAGTACAACCACAGTGCTTAATTCTGGCTGAGAATTTGGGGTAATTATTCAAGTGATGGACACCAAAATTCTTGAAGTTTTGTTTTCAAAACTTGTGTGTTGTAGCTACAGAGTTAAGGGATTAATTGCAGCTAGCTGGTGGCTGCAAAAGCCTCCTCTAAGGCTCGGGGACTGGGTGTTTTAGGGAGTGATACACAGCGCCCAATAGATACCTACTGCTGACCTAAAAATGGAACTTGCAAGAGTTGCTTATGCCCAGCTCTGCAAAGATCCACTCCTCACTGCTCTTGAGTGGGGCTACATAAGCATTTAAAAATAGATACTGGAGGAAAAAACATCAAACAGAACAAAGCCAAGTTAATTTTATTTTATCTTGTTCACTTCCAGCAACTGAGGTCGGTTACTTACACAGATTCCTTTGGGGTTAGAAGAGGATTTATTTTCATTCTTTCTGTGTTTAGAAACAGAGGAGGAAGAGCTGCTGGTCTGAGAGGTGTTTGTGATGTTGGTCTCTTGGCTGAAGGAGCCGTTGTCACTGCTGTGCCGCCGGTGCACAGGCTCATCCAAGAGGGGGGATAATGGAGGAGGAAACAGCTTCTCTTCTCTTTTCTTTGCCACCTTCTTCACTGAGCTACCGCTGCTCCTGGGACACAGATAAGAACCAGGTGCATTTCAAGAACCTTGGTTAATCCTCCATAGCACAAAGCTCTACATTTTATTTACTGAGAAGCCAGCTCTACGCTTAAATATGTCCTGCAGTCCGTGTGTCCTAGGAGCTAAGTCAAAAGGGGACAAGCAGTGAAAACAGAAGAGCTACCTCTGTCTTTTCAATGGCTGCAGAAACGTCCTGCTTTGGAGGACAACTTCCAGTGCATTAGTACAAATTGCACCCAATTTAAATGCTAATTTGAGTCCGTCTTCATTTGAGAGGTCATAGAGGTTCTGACTCAGCAAAGTGCTGGAAAGTTTTATGCATCGGGTTAGTTCCTTTGACATCAAGTATGACTATTTACGTGTTTAACATTAAGCATCTTTTTAAGAGGTGGATTAGCGCCCACATAAGCAACCTTTGCAAAAAAACCATAATAGCACATGGCATGTGAAGGAAAAAAAAAAAATTTCTAACAACTACAAAATGATAACCATAACAATAACATGATAATAATTATTTGACCTCTAGAATAAAACCAATGTTCAACACTATATTAAAATGATACATTGTAGCTGGCAAAAGCCCTTGAGCAAATATTGGTTGATGAATTGAACGTGATTCAGAAAATGAATGTGGTTTTGACATGAAAGCTCAAGTAATATGATAATCTATTGTCTGTTTTATGTACAGAAATTGTTAGCTGGCTGGAAATGGCAGCTGTGATACACAGTAAAAACCTGCTAGACCTTTTTCCCCTCAAATCCATCAGAAAAGAAAAAAACAAAACCCAACACCATGCTGACTGTTTAACATGTTAATCTACTCATAGATTTTTATTTTAGGTACTGTCCTAGCTCAGTCAATGAAGATAACCTGAATTTTAATCTTTTGTTAGACATCTCATATGGCACTACACAATCATTTACTTTTCATGATTATTGACTAAAATTTCAATAACAAATTAAGTCAACAAGAATTTATGTTTCATTCCCAGTCACTTTCGGTCAGTGTCAGGAATTATAGATCTACTTTGCCTTAAAGTAACCAGGGAAAGAGGAGAAGGCAACCGAAGTTTCCTTACTCCTCATTTTGGAGTGGTCTCTCATTCCAGTCTGGCCTCTTCTGCACTTTCACCAACAGTATCGATATCTACACCTGCTTTGGTCATTCCCCTACTTTTGGCCTTTGGTGATACAAAAATATTTTGGCTGATCTGTGAAATCACAGAGTGAAATCAAACAAAATTCCCCATGTTTTAGGTTTTATAGCTTTTCTACTCAAAGCTATTTTAATTTGACTGAACCAGAGTTAAAAATAACTTATTTGAAACTCTCTGATATTAAAGATCTTCAGACTGAAGAAATAAAATGAGCACAGAATTGATACTGCCTTACAGTAGGACTTGTATGGATGCTGTCCTGCTCAGAAAACACATGGGCCTGAAGAAGATCAAAGGAAAGCAACCAGGCTGGAAGAGACTGGCAGTTCTTCGAGGAGACTGATTTTGTGCACATGTGGTCCTGCAACATGTCCTCCCAAAAGTTCTCACTCAAAGCCCCATCTGTTAGCTTTCTTACACCCAAAGGGCATTTTGGAACTCAGACAAGTTACCATAGCTATAGCACAATAACACTCTGAACTTTTTCCAGAGGAAAGTTTTCCAAGGGAGGGTAAGCACTGCCCCAAGAAAGCGTGCATGTGTTACTGGATTGTACAGAGGCAAAGCAGACACGGTTCATGAAATACCCAGGAGCAGAATCCAAACCCTCTGCCTCCCAAATCAGTGTCCTACACAGGGAACCCTGAACATGCATATATGGGTGGGAGCACAGAGTGAAGTGGTTCTTCATGCCCCTGTGTATGGAGGTGTGTGAAGCTCTTCTTTCTCCCTAGCACAGCTTTGCAAAGGGAAGAGCAACTGAGTCTGGCAGATCTATCCCAGAAGCATCTGAAGAAAAACTGAACATGAGCCATTGGCCAAGCCTCCTTTAGGATCTGACCCTGCACCACTAGTGAGGTTCCTCAGCACATCTGTGGCTATTTCCAGGGCTGATGCAGGACTCTCGCACTTGCACAGAGTATACCACTGCATGGGGAAATTCAAGGCACATATAAAGTGATCGAAGCAACATTCCTCAGCTGCTACACAGAGGTGGAGGGATTAAGAGAGTAGTACAAGAAAAAAATTAAGGTGGCTGCAGGTACCATGGTTAAAACTTCACTACTTAAAACTTTACCAGTTCCCTTCATCTTTGGACTCAAATATAAGATGGGGCAAACCAAGAGAGAGATGCAGCTACTCAGCTCTGGCACACAAGTCATTCTGTGGGTGGCAAGACTTAACCACAAAGGAAAAAAGGCACTTGAGGGTATTTTTTTTCTACATAACTCAAATTAAAACAAACAAAAAAAGGTAATACTTTACGGTTATAATTCTGCCTTTTTTTCCCTTTTTTTCTTTTTTTCCCCTATTGCCCACTTACTCCTATGAGTTTTTGCAGGAATTAAGCTGATAATTTATTTAGCAATGTTACCTCCCTCAGATTTACGCCAAAGCATTTATGTTAACAATAACCTCCATGAAATAGGTTGTTACCAGCAGTTAACCAGATTGTCACTTTGCTTTGGGCTGTTAATGGGCTAAGAAACTGGTCTTTGATTGCAGTAATCACTAATTTTGAATGAATTTATTGCAATAATTACCGAGACTCAATGGTTTAATTTGCTGACATGATTGTTAGTTAAACTATATTTAAAATCTAAGGAGAAACACAATAAAAGTGCAAGGAAAAAATACAAGCAGAACTGATGGTCTTGTGGCTGCAGGGTTTAATCTTTGTGTCTGAAAAGGCCAATTATCAAGGAACGAGAAGGCTCCCCATCTGGTTTTTTTTCAGCCTGGTTTCTTTTAGGGTAGAAAGCAAGCAAGCAGGCAACAAGAGGTCAGTGTGTGAAGGAGAGAGAATTTCCATCTACTCTCACATTTCAAGCTGCCTTTCTTTGCCCTTTTTTTATCCACTCCTTGTGGTATGCAGTGGTATCTCTGGCCTATTAGAGAGACAAAGCCATTGTCTATAGCACTCACTTGGCTTTCCTTTGCCTCTACTCTCCCAGTCCACAATGAAATGCTGCACATTGACGGTGTATCTGATTTTCTGCAGGGGGTTAGCAGGGAAAGGTCACTCCTGCATTAGCTTGGACCATATGGCAGCAACTGAATGAAGCTGAAGTCATTGTCATAGATGTAGAAGGCTGCCTCTGCCGTGAACGAACCCCAGTGAATGCTGTTGTGACTACCCAAGGGATTGGCTAATATATGTTGCCAAGTACAGGTGCATCTTTAACTAAAGGTCAAACAAAAGGGATCAGGAAATCCTGAAAAACAGGCTGAAATGCTTGCCTCAGACAGACTTCTAGCGTGCCTGTGAAGACGGCAGGCATGTTTCACTGGTATGAGTCTAGTCTGAAATTCAGACTCACAGTTTGCATCAGCAGATAACTCTCTGTGTTGTTACAAACTGCCAAATGTTGGTGAATAGTGCTCTGTCTGGACTGGGTCTACCAATCAGGTATTCAGATATAAATGGTATTCAGCAGCACATACAATTAATGCTTAAATTAAAATTGCTCTGGCAAGCAAGTAAATACATAAATAATCCTCTGCTGCAAAGCGGGCAGCTGGTCTGACAAAAATCCAGCCTCACAGCAGTGTTTCAAGGTATTGCTATGAATTACTTGGACAAAACACAGTATCATCTATTCCTTAATTTGCTACAAAATATCAGAAATAAGGAAAATACAGTGGCAATAGTTGGAATAACTATAAGCGTCACGTCAGATTTAGGAAAAGGCATCAGCCCCAGAATGTGTGAGGGAAGGAACAGAGAGAGATAACTAGTTGCTTATGCAATGACTACATAATACAAACCGGCTCTTTGGTTGTGCAAATGGCTTTTAAATTCACAACTGACCATTTGAATTTTCTACACTCAAATTGTACATGTAGTCATAGAAACTTGTGGAAATTAGGCATATAATTGCCCATATTAGACATGTAACCCTTTAAAAATTAATTGTGCATCTTTGCTTGCTTTATTGAGCCCATATACTTAGGGAAAGATTATGACAGAAATGTATTCAAATGCCTAAACCATAGATAGGCAGCCAGTGGGAGCTGCAAAAGCACAGGTGTGGCCTATCTTTCACTGATTCCTCCAGACTTCTGAATGCCTACAAATTTTGGCCCAGAGATCACGGTCTTTCTGTCAAAAGACTCTTGTATCTATAAAAAAGCCCAAGGAAAGCCTCTGAAGTCTGCCTTGGGGAACTTGGCTTGTTGGCACAGGGATCAAGTTCTAATGGGAGAGACCTAAGGTTCCTCCCGAGTGAGAGCATCCACCATGGGACGTAACACCTTCTTAATGGGTGAACCTCATCATCACACCTGTAGCTGAATCACCCTCATTTCTCAAAGTCCTTGCGCAGAGACTTAGGAGTTCTGAAAGAAAACGTAGAACCTTTGGGAATAAAGGAGCAAATGGCAAAGCCTGTCTTTCAACCTTTTACCACTGAAGTGTTATTTTCCCCCATGCCCTTGAACAGTGTACTTTCACCTTCCCCTTTTGTCTGCCTCTCCTTAAAACTCTACTTAACCCTCTGGAGAACAGAACCACTCCTGACTGCTTAAAAACAGTCTGGGGCTCTCCAGAAACTTGTCGTCACACAGTTCAGCCAGCTCCCTCATCTTTTGGGAAATACGTTGATCTATATTCAGTTGCACAACTCTGGGAGTTGAAGACCTGAATTATCGAACGATATTACATTTGTTTCAAGCAAACTCAGAAGACACTAATAACAAATGCAGTGTGATCCAGGTCCCAATCACTGCAGTGGAAAAGAAGTCAGAAAATTGTGTTTCAAAACTTGAGGCAGACCAGAGGAAAAGCTAGCATATGGAAATAACTATTGATGGACACAATTATATTTTAACAGAGAATACTAAAGGCTTGAAAGCTCCAAGGAATCAAATTAATGACCTGGAAAACAAGCTCAAATTAAGAAACATCAGGTTGGGGGTGGATCCTTAGGGCTTGCTGGCGGCAAGAATAGAAAGATTTTTTTAATGGATTGTGGAGGTGTTGGGGTGGATAATCCTTGATTCCCTCTGCAATATATCTCTGCTCATTGTATTTCTAGCAATGACAATCAGGCAACACCCATCATGATGTTTATCAAATGTGCAACATGTTACAGATCACATTGTAACTTTCAACCCATCTGCCTTTTCCAGACTCCAACTCTGATTTTCTCAGGGGTAGAATAAGTGGTTAGTTCAAGGACTGAAGTTACTCTATAATTACACCAGTATAAATGAAATGATGCCCAACCTTCTTTATGGATTTTAAAATTTGTGTGCTATTTCCTAAATGATTTTTGAACTTTATCTAAATTTAAGTACTACCACAGTCAAATTGTTTTCAGAAGCACATTGCGGGTTTGATTCTTTGCTTGTCCTAGCAGAGAGAAGTGCCTCATCTCAAAACTGTAAAAGCACAAAACTGATGACAGAAGGGAATTGGACTCTTTGCTTATTTATAGAATGTTAATCTTGTGATTAGACTAATCAGAATAATTATTTACGTGGCACCTGTTTGCTCAAGCATTATAGCCATCCCTCAAAGACACTCTGAAATGCACAAACTGTTTGATTATATGTCTGCTGAAATACCAAGCACGTATGTCTGAAACATTTAGGATTGTCACCCCTGGCATTGCTGTATACACAGTTAAAGAATAAGAGCTGGTGAAGTGAACATCAAAGTCACTATTTCATTCAATAAAACCAAGAACTGTCTCTTACGAAAACAATTTAAAAAAATAAATTCCAAGCAATCAAATAAAGCCCGCTTTTAGTAGGATTCTCTGGCCACAGAGGTTAAGGATGATGCGGGCAAGAAAGAACATTGAAAGGATGCAGTATGGGGGTAGAAGAGTACACCAGGATTGTGGTGGCACTCTGAATTCCTGTAGTCCATCAGAAGGATGAATGAATCTCATCCAAAACCATGTGGATCCTCTTCCTGATGGATGGGAATAGCAATGCCAGGTCATTTATGCTTATGGGCTGTAAAGCCCATCTGGCTCTACAGCAAAGACATTTGTAGAACTGTACTGCGAAATCCCTCATGAATGTTATGTGAAAAAAAAAGAACTTACTCTTTAGTGCTGGTTAATCTGTGATTCGGTATCGGAGAGATACAAGGTGGGAGCAGGCATGAAGCTGAAGGGTCCTCCAGGCGCTGCTTCTTGCTTTCAACAAAGGTATCCAGGCTTTCTGTCTGCTTTAACAAAAAAGGTAGAGCTTGAAAGATCCAGCATCTATGCACAATTTCACTTGCCATTAAGAGGAGCTCAGGAATCTCAGTGTATTTCCTTTACGGTAGCAGCAGTTAAAATACTAGTCTAAGAGAAGTGAAAGTCACCTGAAATCAGGACTAAACGTGCTACAAACACATGACATGAAGTTATATAACAAGTGACATAGCCAGATAATTAGGAAGCAAAATGCCTCATGTGCTGTAGTTATCTTCTGTAGTGCACTGGAATTTAATTAATAATTCAGATGGAATGACTTGATAGCACCTAATCTTACTCAAGTAAATAGCTTTTACTCATTGACTTAATGGAAGTTGATGGGAAAACTTCCCTGAGTAAGTATTCCTCACAGGACTAAAAGACTACAGGACTGAGCTGGGGTAGTCATTAACAGCAATAGCTGGTTTAAAATTTGCTTTGAAAGATTCCCTGATGCATGACTTTTGTGCCTGAACTAAGATGATACAAGCAAAGCTGATTACTGCTCTGTCACTGGAACCTTCATATCAGCCTTCAAGCCCACTAGTAGATGGCTAAAATAAATCTTTTAATAGCATGATTTAGAAACACAAATCAGGCTCTCCCTACCCTGTTTCAACTGTTGATATACCCTCAAGTCATCCTAATTGGTTTGTTTCCCCTTGGGTAGCAGTGAACAATCATACAGCAACTGAACGGGCTGTTTCAGAGCGCAGCTTATGTTTGTACAGCCCCAGAGTGAGATTCCTCATTTTGTTACTTTCTGATTCAAAGTCCCAGCTAATGAAATTATGAGGTTCCAACGTTCATATACTGCCCCCGCCCCCCTTTTTTTTCCTGGGATCCTTCAGTTTAGCTGCCAATACTATGCTCGTGTTTTAGCCAAGATTCCTTCTCCATCATACTGACACTCCATTAAGTTACCTAGCAAGAAGGTTTTTTGTATAATTAATATACACCCTGGTGTACATATACATACACATAAGCATGGACATTTATACATCCCTTTCCTCTTTCTTCTCTTCTCCTTCCTTCTTACATCTCTGCCTTTAGTGTACAGCTAGAATATAAATTGAATAAAAACCTGCTGAGTTTACTCATGTGATTATTTCCACTTAATTCAACAGGGAAGGAGCCAGTGCAGTGACTCATGTAGGCAGGGGTGCAGACCCTGTGTCTGCCTGGCATTGTCTGTCTTTGTCTTGTATTAACTCTCTCGTACCACTGGACTGCTCAAACTCAGGATTTCAAGAAGTCCACTAGAACAGACAGCTGAAGCCACATTCACGATGATTTATAAAATTTGGGGCATAAAAAAAATACACTATGATGACTTCTCACGGACAGACCAGAGCACAAACATTTCAGCTGGAAAAACTGACTACAAAAATTCATTTATGATATAAAACTTCAGTTTCTTTTCTGAAAACACATTTAGTTTCAAGTGCACTGTCATATCCCACAAGATAGGAAACCCTTGGGCACAAATAACATAAAACACATGATAAAACATAATGCCTTAAGTCAAAATATATTTGCTTTTTCAGGTAGCTGTGTAGAGAAAGCAGCTAGTTAAGCAAATGATATTTCTATGAATCACATTTGTTTACGCAAGAAAACAATATAAAGACTAAATTCACCAGGAGCATAAGCAAGCACCATTCCATTGACTTTAATGAAGCTATGCCTGTTTAAGCCAGTGGTGAAAATGCCTTAATTCTGCAGACAATAAAACCCTGCCTTCCAAATGGAAGTCATATTTTCTGAGTATGGCTGAACTCGTAGTAATATGAATTCATCATTGGGAATCTTTCTGCTGATTACAGAACACTGGAAATTAATGAGTAAGTGAGCAAATACAGTGAAAAAGCTTGTAAGACAAATCTCAAAAAAATACATTGTTCATTGATTTTGTCAGCTGGAGTTTGTTTTTTACTAGTTTCTGATATTAATTTGTAATGTACTTGTAAATGTATGTCCTTTGTAAAAACAACAAAGCCTTAGCGTTATGATGCCTCCTTACAGCCCTGCTGCGGGTGCAGTGAGGAATCATTGACTGCAGTCCTGACCTCGAGGATGCACAGAAATTCAGTGTTTTCCTCTGAACGATGAAAATGACTTACCTTGTGTTTCCTTTTGGATTTTGTGGATGGTTTTTCAGCTGCTGGGGTAGGAGACTCTCGAGACGGTCGCCTGTGTTTCACATTTGCCTCTCTCGGTTCGCTTTTCACAGACGTGGTCTCAAAAGGCTCTTGTCCAGGTATCCTAGAGAGTAAACTAAGGTCTATTTTCACCCACAGAGATTTGAGTTCTTCGTATTCTCTCAGTGGGGACAGAAGTTCATTTTGTACGATTGGGATAGGAGAAAAGAGCTGCTCCTCCAAGTCATTGCTGGTCTGGTCAATGGATGTGTTGCTGCCATTGCTAGTTAAACTACTTACGCTGAGGATGTTACTGCCAGAGTCCTTCACTTTGACGCCATTGCCAGACCCAGTGCAAGCTGGCAACACCTTAGCCTGCAAGCTCTCCTCCTGGTCTGTATTTGAGTCAGAAGTAGATGAATCTGTTTCAATGAATTCCCGGGACTTAGGGACAATTTTGCTGGGGCCTCTGTACTTTTTCTTCTCTGAAGTGAGACCTGTGCTAGTTCGTGGTTCTTTCCTTGGAGCGGTCTTCCCAACTGCTGCTTTAGTTCGAACCTTTGGCTGCTCAGGGGGTTCCTGTGTGTCTTTTTCTTTGGGAGTGTTGCTGGTATTATTTGGTTTGGGCCAGTTATACTCTTCTACACTGGAAGTCCTTTCTACCTTTTTGGGTTGCTTTTTCCCAGTAGTCCTTTGTGAAGTGGGCTCATTATGAGCTGGTGACTTCTGCTTGGAGCTTTTTGCCTCTGGGGTTTTCTGGGCAACCCGCGGTTTGGCTTTCTCTCGGATGGGACTAAGGATCGCCCGGTCTTTGGAATCAGTCGGGGGCAGGCTGCTGTTGAGCTTCCCTTTGTTTGGCCCTTCGGCCTGCTGGTTGCTCTGGGCCTGGGAGCTGGGCTCGCTGTGAGGCTCATTTTGATTGTTGATGATGGTCTTGTTGTGGGGGTTCACTTTATTTAGCCATTTATCCAGCTGCCATTTGTTTGTTGAGGGAGGTTCAGGCTGCAGTTTAAAGAACAACAATGAACAAATCTCAGACAGAAGCAATGCTTTTCCCTTTAAATGAGAATGTTTTTAACGTACCCTTTTATTTCAGTCAACTAGTGGTGACTGCTAGTTTTATGGGAGTATTTATGGAGTATTTATGGTTAATTAGGCTTCCTTATCTGGTTTACAATGTGGCCCTGGAGAAATTTAATACAACTAAAAAGTTTAGCTGGTCCCTGAAGACTTAGTTTTGTCATGTTGCCTTTCCTTAGTCCCAGCTGAATACTGTGTCAATAAAATCTTCTCTAGCTACTGGCAAAAATCTAAATATTTCTTTAAAGCAATTCAAATGTAGGCCAGAAGGATTCTTCCAAAAGCTAGAATGAGTATGTGGGTCATACTCATAAAACTGTAAGGGGAGAAAAAAGTTGACAGCATCACACAGCACAGAACTCCAACTTTCCTAACAGGGAGAGGGATTTCACTCTCCTTCACGCTTCCCCCTTCCAAGACCCTACTGGGGAGGAGCCGAGTGTGGCTTTACCTCTGGCGTGGCACTGCGTGACTCCTCATTGCACTCGCTGTCACTGGAGCTGCTCTCGCTGTCGGAGTCGGACTCGGAGCTGCTCTCGGACTCGCTGGAGCTCCCGGAGCCACCGCTGGAATGGGCCAAGCCAGTTGCATGTGCCGCCGGCACCGGCAGGCTGCTGTGGGGAGAAGATCCTCTTGTGTCAGTATGCTGCTTGTCTTTTTTAAAGTGTTGCCTTGAGGGGAGCCACCCAGCGAACCCCGTTCACACCGACTTTCCTCAGTGTCAACTCCCTCTCCTGCAGTACAGACCCAATGAAAGCTCCAGCGGCCATGCCACCACGTAGCCACCGAAGGAGCCGGTTGGGTTTACGCTTCACGGGACACACTGATAATGGTGTTAATAACATTGCCATCATCATCACCCTCAAATGAGAAACACTTCAGTGTCATAAGCCTGAGCTTATTAGCCCAATGATTGCGAAAACTAACAATCACACTTAAATAATTCATTAATGGAATCATGGTTTCTTCATTTTTTGCCAGTTCATTTATAATTTATGATCAAAGGAAGGACATCAGGCAACAAATATTGGACAGGGCATTTTAAAAATTAATTTTAATGAATACTTTTACACTGTGGCATACAAAACCTACATATTTTTGACAAGTCTCCAGGGACTGCCCAAGAATTTTTTATTTATAACTGTTTTTTTCTCTCATGTTTATGATAATGCAGTGAGAAAATGGCATTCATGCTGAAAATAAGCCGCTCTGTGAAATCTATTTTTCTGCGTGTTCAACTGTCCTCCAAGATGTATTTATTAGCAGTGTACTGGATGTCATTGTTTTTCCTCAGTGTTTATTTCTAAACTGAGAGGTTGGATGACCCCAGTTTTTAGCACTACAGAATTCTGCCAGTCTGAGTCTTTATAAACCCATCTTTAATTTCAACTTTTTTGTCAGGGAGATAACCATAAGGTTTTATGTCTCTTCAGCTGATCTATACAGAGACTTTTTGATGATTGATTTTAAATTTGTGAAGCTGACAAAGCAAAGTGTTTGAAAATTGACACCATTTGCTAGTAGTCCTTTATGGATATTCAATACTTCACCTTAATATATCATACACCGTGTGTGTCCCATATTGAGTGATCCAGAGATGCCTAGAAGTTACAATACAGCTTTGCCTTTGTTTCTGCCATCTGCTTTTCTACTTTCCTCTGACAAGGATTCAAGTAAGCCAGGTACATGACTCCTTCCCCTTTCAAACTGAGATGCTATGTGCATCAAGATGCCCTCTTAAAAAAACACAGTAACCAAGAAACTGGAAGTTGGAAAAGCCAGAAAAAACTGATGTGTGTCCCTGCTCTGCTAGAGTCTTTACAAGTATTGCCATTGGCTTCCGTGACAATAATAGATGATCTTTAATTTTCTTCTTATGCTAAGCTACTTTCTCTCTCCCTCCTTGTTGGTAAACCTATCCCTTACACCACAGTTGGGAACATAACTGTCTCTTTGAGCATTGCAATGGCCCTGCAGTGCCCATTGACAAAACAGCTTGGTGCTTTAGGGTGCATTAATGAAACAAAATTACTCACTTGGGTAATTGCTACAGATCACTAACTTTGTTGCTCATTAAGTGCATATATATTTTTTTTTCTTCTTCTAGAGGTTCTTCACTCAACTGACTCAAGTAGAGCTACTTAAAAAATTTGAACTGGAAGTAACAGGTAAATCAAAACAGATGCTTTAAAAAATATGGGTATTTCCAAATATATTACAGAAACCTAAACATTGCTGAATTAAAAAATGGATCTTACACTTTGTATTCAATGTAATTATTTTTGGAAATCATTTGTGCACTTGTTTTTCTTTCTTTATCCCTCCTTTTCAGTGAAGCTCAAGAAAGTGTAAGGAAATACATTTTTCACTTCTTTTTTACAGTAAACAAGGAAACAGAACAGTGGAGCAAAAGCGAATGTGTTTGCAGGGGAGTTTGCCTTTCAATTCAATCTCTTGTAATTTTGGTCTTATATTTTCTATTTGGAAAACACTAAAAGTAGATGAAAACTGAGTTTTCCTACTTCATTACAATTGTTTCCAAGAAGAAACAAAAAGGAAAAAATAGAAAAAACTTCAAGGATTCCCAAACTGAGAGGGCAAACATGACAATTCCATTCTAAAATACCAAAATGAAACATCAGCCTTGAAAAAAATGTTATTTATGGAATTATCAGAGCAATGAAGTTGTAATTTAGAAATCACTTTTCCCCTAAATCTGTGAGCTTCATCTATTTCACTTCTACTTTCCGTTTTCACCCCCAAATGGAAGTGAACATAGTAATATTCATGTTTCACCCTTGCTGAAAACTCCAGTTCCCACAACCCTAGCAGAGAGCGGGCTGTGAAGACGAAGAGCTGTTTAGCGCTCCGCAGCCTCTCCGAGAGCTCAGGGCAGGACACACGCCTGCCTGCCTGGTCCTGCAGAGAGTTGCGGGGCCCGTGACTGCACCGAGCTGGTGGGGCATCAGCCACGTCCCCTGCAGCCCAGTTCCTGCAGGGAATTAATGCACCTTTGTAGCAGGGCACATAAACCTGCACCAGACTCTTGCAGTGACAAAGCTCCTTGCCTGGGGTGGTTTATGCCCAGGCAACCCGAATAGAGAAGGATGTGTGTGGGGCTGCTCACACATCTGTGTAGATCTGCCTAAGAAAATGCTCTGTTGTCAGTGCTGGCAAGTTTGCTCTCATTAAGATAACTGATTTAAAGAATATCACCTCTTATAATAGATCAAAGAAGGAAAAGCCAGTGTCCCAGCAGCTAAGGCCAGACCTTTCTAGCCTTTAAACACAACCTACGTCTTTTAGCACTCTGGAAGAGAACTGACACTGTAGCTGGGATGCGCTTACACAAAACAACTGGAGTTGTACTGTAGGAGACTGCAACTGTCTGACAAAGAACTCAAAGGGCAAGAATAAAACCATGGAAATAGATGGCAGCTCCAACCTGGCCTTATTTTCTTTCTTTCTGCACACCAGCCTCAGAAAAAGTTATCATATGCCAAACATTACCGAATAACACAGCCCAGCAAGCTTGCGGGAACCAGACAGACTCAAAATAATGTTTTTCATACAAAACACAATGAGGTCATATTTGTCTTTCATCTGGGATAATAAAATTATGCCTTGGCTACATCGGGCGGTTTCATGCTGAAGGCATCATTGCTGATCTACATTTTTAAAGTAGAAGCATTCACTTTTCATCATGTAGTTTGGGTTGAGAGTAACTCTGTTTGTATGCTTTGCAAAACAATCAGATAAGACCCCAAATGCCTTTCCTAGCATCTCACCTTACTAAAGAGAGAGCTCTTGCACATAGCTACACGCACAATCAACTTCTAATAATGCTATTCAGCAGAACAGAAGAAAATATACAGACCTTTCACACACAAATGCATGGAAAAAAAAATCTTTGCTTCCAATAAAATGAGTTTCATGGAGAGATTCTGGGTTGTCTTCTGGGTTTTTTCCTTAAATAATATGTAACTTCTAGTTCAAAAGAACAGGTTGGTTTGCAGTCTTCCTAAAGACTTCTTCAGCTTTGAAGTTAAATCATGTTTTAGAAGATGCAGGGATAGATTCTGCAAATGTGCATTCAAGCAGCTGTTATACAAATAAATTGGGCTTCTTCACATAAGTATCAACTACATGAACTGGGGGTTGCCTCTCTTAGAGATTTTCAAAGCAAGCTTTGTTGTGTTGCTAAGATCCAGACAGGGAATGCCAGCCCGGACAAGGTTTAAAATGGATTTAAAGCATTTTATCATCAGACACAAGTCCTCAAAGTGACTAAAGGGGGCAGGAAGCACTGGTATTCCAAACTCTTGAATTTTTATTTCCCAGCAGGAGATGAGCACTCATATTGTTCCTCAGTGTTTGGGTGGACAACATTTTTATTTCATTTGAACTGAAAAAAAATATTAATAAAAACAATGCTGCACAATGGAACACAGTATTGTTTGGGTAAATAACACTTAGAAGAAAGCCAGTTCATTATTATCACTTGAGATTGGAGGCCCCTACTGAGACCAGTGACCCGCTGTGCTGGGATCTGAGTAAATACATGATGAGACACAGTACTTGGGCCAAAGAGCTTGCAATCCAAACACACAAAGCAAACATTAGAGGTATTACAATCATCCTCATACTCAGTGCAGGCCTGTCACATTCTCTAAGTACGAGGCCTCTCTCCAGTTAATGGAAACATCAGTTTCGCCCTCCTTTTGATTTTGTTCTCCCCGTTTTTCAAGCTTTGTGCTCAGCACTTGAGCTGAATCCTGCAGGGCAGTCAGACATGCTCTGCCCTGACCCAGAGCCCTGACCACGGGTGTGCTATCTGGGAGGAAAAATACACACGTGACTCAGCAGCAAGGATCCCCATTGCTCAGGCCAGATGGATCAGCGTCTGCTTACCCCTCCCCAGAGTAGCTTCTCCTGTGCCATGGAGCTGAGGGACACTGGAGTGACACCCATACTGTGGGTGGGAGGAGAACCATGATGATGTCTCTAGTTGCCTGCAGACTGGTAACCTGGTCTCCTCCCTGCTACCAAACAATGAAGCGGACAGAAGAGACCTGCACATCTGGAAGCAATCTGGAAGGAAGCTCTTCTGCAGCACTTTCACCTATCTCCCTTCTTCTGCTTGTGCAGCACGCGGCACTTCCCTGTCCCTTGCTGCTGGGCAGCATGATTGTGCACAGCCTGAGCACAAAGTATGAGATGAGAAATGGCTTGAAGGGGGGGACAAACACCAGTATCACCAGTACCCACCAGTGGTTTTCAGCACTTGTTGAGCTCAAGCTTAACTACAAAGCAGCTGAGACTTGCAGGTATGTGGCTGCTGATGGCTTCTAGTGAGGAACTGTATCCAGCTCATCACACATCAACCATCTTCCTTTCACTGCAGTTCACTGGTACGGGTGATCTGCCTAAATTTAAATGTCTCCCTGCAGCTTGTCTGTTTTTTAACTCATGGGTTATTTTTCCAAAGCAAATTAAAGCAGACATGGCATTATTATGTGTCTGGATTATTATGTGGCCTAGAGAACTGAAGGCCCAACATGCAGCTTACACTTCTGTTGCTGTTGTTGTCATCATCTAGACTATTATATTATTTTCAACACATCATTTACTCTACTGTTGTAATAAATGATTTTCAAGATTAAACCTGGTAGTTACAAC
The DNA here is from genome assembly GCF_947461875.1 of Haliaeetus albicilla. NCBI lineage: Eukaryota > Metazoa > Chordata > Aves > Accipitriformes > Accipitridae > Haliaeetus > Haliaeetus albicilla. The sequence continues at coordinate 9,788,681 of NC_091505.1, forward strand.
AAAGATAATGTGAAATACCAAGACTCATTAATCTATAATAAGAAAAATAATAAACTTTTTGCCCTGTAAATACCTATGTAAAAAAAAGTTGTATAATTCAGACTTCTGCAGTAAAACTCATCAAGGAACAAAAATTCCTCACAAGTCCTTAGCTATCTCTCTAAACTTTTCACCAATTAGATGTAGTCATGTTAATTGCTGTGAAGAGAATTTGGCAAATACATGGTGCCCTCCAACAATAGGTTTATTCATTCCAACCCTTCCTTTTTAGGGTTACGATGAATTAGCCACTTGTTCTACTGCTCTACCCAGAAATCAAAATGTAAACTTTGAGAAAGCAGAGCGCTGCTGGGCAGTGGGAAATTGTAGATGGGAACTGACCAGTGAGTCAACAGCACATCAATGCTGGCAATGTATTTCCACAAGAAGCAGCACTCTACAAAGGTTGCTGTACTGCACAGCCCTATATTTAGGGAAAATTTGATCAATGAAATCTGGAAAAGTGACTATAGACTTGACAGATTGGGTGATCTTCCTGTTGAGGCACTGGATTGGGACTTGGATGAATTTTCCTTTGTATCTGAGAAGAAAATACGTCTGTGCATCCGTTCCTGCTGAGTAAAAGAGAGACTATGTTGCCTATCCTTAATCTGGCTTGTCTATTTAAAATGCAAATTCCTCAGAACAAAGACTCTGCACCGGGCACTGAAAAGTGCGCACCCAGCTCTAAGCAAGACTTTTGTGCACTACACCCACACTACAGCATCTACCAGAGTAGATGTAACACTCACTCTTGGGGGGATACTGTTACTCTCCCACTCACTACACTTTATTCTGAGAGAAGAGATAGAGGAACAAACTGGTTTCAGCTTTTCAGAAGCTAGCCCAATCTCTTCTCCAGAGTCTATTTTTCAGAAAAACTGTGAACCTGAGAGGCATTACTAGGATTACTGGGCTCACTGAATTCTGTGTAAATGTTCAAAAAAGGCTGCTTCATTATTCTAGCAGATAATAGTGGAGCAGCACCTAGCAGATTAATATCTAGTGTCAAAATTTAATACCGTAACTGTTCAATAACGAAGTTTTATTTCTCTTCTATTCTTACACCATTATCAGGAAGTAATATTCTCTTCTAATTTGAAAGGGAGCTGCCATTTTTTTATAATTAATTGTTCACATCTATATCTTCAAACTTATATATGACTGCCATTAGATTGCTTTTTAAAGAAAAGGATTGCTCTGAATTATTTGTTCACTGCCTTTCCATTGGTTAGTATTAAATTATTTACCATCAGGCTGGTAGGATTCAAATCCAAACTTTCAAAGATTGGGTTGACACAGGAACTGAAAACCTGTATCAAGCCCTTTTAAAATATTAATCAGCATCCAGGTCAATGAAATGAAATAAGGTGTGGAAATTGTTACTTCAGCTGACATTAGCACGCATAGTAAGACATCACTTCTGATGGCTCTCTCATGTCAAAACACATGGAGAGGGAAAACCTCTCTAATATGTTATTCAGGATGTGGCAGCTGATCTGCCTGTATCAAACCTGAACACTGTAATGCAAATAGGAGTTCTGATTTATTTTGAGGGGGAGGGTAATTTACAAGATGTTGTATGTAAAAAGCCACATTCTCATTTTACTGTGTTCAAAAGTAACTGTTTTAATCAAAGACTGTTTATAACAAGGTTGATAGAGTTACTGAAACAGATTTTTTTCATATACATATAACCCTTTTATACTTCCAGCTTTAAAGACCATAAAAAAGGATAGTAAAGATGAAAGAAATAAAAAGAATGACAGAGCTAACTCCTATGAGCCACAATCTATGTCAAAGCAGAACTAAAGTGATTGACAGCTTGCATTAGTAATGAATAGAGTGGGGAAAAGCTGCCAAGAATCCGTAACAAGGTCAAAGCCTTCCAATAAAGAATTACATTAGCCACAAATCCTAGGTGGAACTGTGTATATACATCTGCAATGTGACTTTAACCATGGTACTGTTTCTACTGCCCTATTCTGACCCTTTTCTGGCTTTTATTCCTGGGCTACAGTAAATTCTGAGTCTTTACCACACCTGCGATAAAGAACAGGTGTAACATATCAAACTGCCTGTGAAATTATAAAAAACAAAAAGAAGAGGAGGAATTTTAATGGCACATCCCTAACGGTGCACATAAAAAACTTTCTGAACTATTGGTATGGTAATTGCTCTCCTTCCAATTTCACAGCACTCTTATACACACTTGACGTGGAAGAGAAGGGGATTTTGCATATTAAAAGCAATACTGTATCCATGATTTGTGCATGCATCACCCTGCTCACCTCAGAGTTTGGAAACAATTTTGTGAGCATGATATTATTCAGGGAATGCAATGTATGTAGACTTTTTGATGTACAGTATTTTAGTGAATGGATTCAAGTGTCAGAGAGCATTATTTGTACTATGCCTTGATGTGCTACTGTTTGTCTGGCATCTAGAAGAACAAGAATACTATCTCTTACTGTGAGACTCCAAAGGGCCTCATTTGATGTAAAAGGAACCATTTTATTATATCAATATTGCCCCACTGAATCAAGCTAGATATGAGTATTGATACAGAGAAATTTATTTATTTGCCACAAAGGAGATCTTGGAATACTGCATCTTTCAATATACTTTGTGAATCTTCTGTGAAAGTTTAGAAGTACATATCCATCCCTCTACTGTTTACTATTTTAAATTAACATAAACTGTTTTTTAATGAGTCACTTATTTGCACTTTGATTTTACTTATTTCAGCAGAAAGTCCAAATGTGATCATGATAAAAAACATCCAAAGTGAACCTCTAAAAGCAAAGTGTCGGCTTTTTTGTCATACATGTACAGCAGAAACTTGGACACATAACATTGTAAATGAACTACCCTGCTCGTTCTAACACAGTTCTACTTCAGTTCTAACTGAAAACAGAATCCAGCTTACAGAGCCCAATGGGAAGAGAACTGGGAGCTATGGGACCAAAACACACTGATGCAGATGGATCCCTATGACACCTCCAAATCCTCAACATTTCCAGTCTCATCTGCTATCTGAGGAAAGCTAATTTTACTATACTGAGCAACGAAGCAGTCAGAAAACATGAGAAAGTAGGATTTCTTTTTCCTTCCCTGTATAAGACAACACCTCTGAGCTTGAGAAGGTGCCAAAAGGCATATCCTGATTTTCCAGAGCTTTACAGCACACACGCAGTCATTCACACCTGTGCGCTATGTACAAGTGGCACAACGTCAGCTCAGGAAACTGTCTGAGGATTTACTCTCCAGGGGAATCCCTTGGGAGCAGATCTGCAGCATAACCACTTCCAGACCAGAGCAAAGAGCATGAACCAGGAACACGAGTCTCTGCAAGCCAGAGAAGGGAAAACAGCCTGTTGCAGTCTGTTAAAGCCAGCCCTGTTCAGAAAAGGGCCAAGATTGCTCCAACTGTGGCTATTGTCAGGAGCATGACAAGTAAAACAAGCAATCCAGAAAAGGGCAGAGATAAAAACTGAGTACAATCAGAACAAATTGGGTAATATTTTACTAAATGAGCTTCAGCTGCTCACCAACTGGTAGCAATCTCCATGCATTATACACTGTACAAAGCATGAAACAGCAGGATTGGTGCTAGAGGCATGGCATGGCTCTTAGGCATGTACTCAAACAATTAAGGCACAAATAATCCACCTCTATGGAGATGACTACTGCACCTTTGAAAGACAGACAACCCTGTGGTTATAGCACTGGTCTGACACTAGCAAACTGGTTCGATTCCTGTGTCTCTCTGGGATTTAATGGGCCAAATAATTCAATTGCTGGCGCTTCTTTCCTGTTCTTAATACAGATAGCATTGTGAGACTCGAAGCATATTTACATTCATCAGATTTAAGTTGTTGGATAACAGGGGCCACAGAAGTACACAGACACTAATGAAAACGACAAGCAGACACTTAGTTTTACTGCTACTGTCATAATAGTAAAAAGGAATCATCATTATTAATAATGGGCAATTACTCTGAAATAGTTTTTAAAGAAGTATTCCTAAAGGCACATGATGAATTTATGGCACATCACCAGAGCCCTTCATGGATATAAAGATGTACTTCAGCACACATGACTTGTTTTTTGAAAAAGGAGAAACCTGTCTAGTAAAATATTAATAAAGTTGAATGCTATAACGTGTCTTCCTTACAATTTATTTTAAAATGGGGCAAAAAACACCACTTGGAGTGAAAACCTAAACCTTCTCTATATTTCTGTCTAATGTGAGCTCCTTTTAATGCTGTTGATTTTTGTCAGTTACGTAATACACTGCTTTATAGATTACAAAAAAGGGTATTAAATCTATTTAGGATTAAATATCATCTTGAAAGATCTTATGTTAAGAACAGAGCTAAATCTTTAAGCAGCATCCACCCTTAATTATGACATACATAGGTATTAAGGAAAAAAAGGTGCTTCTTTGAGTGATAAATGGACCTGAAGATCCTTCACAACATTCACTGTAAATCACAAAAGGCCATTAATAAACAGTCAAAAAAAATGACAGTTACTACAAGTATCTGCTCTCATACTTTGCTTAATACTATCAGTGTCATGTTTAAATCTGACATCTTAAATCTTTGACATGAAAACCCTTTAAGTCAAAAGGCTCAGCTATTTTAAACAGAATTTTCTATGCTTGTTATTTTGAATGACAGCAAAAGGAAACAGAGAATCTTTAATTCTTTAACCTTATCTGGCTGAAAATCTTGCCTTTCAGCCTTCTTCATCAACACCAAAATAAAGGAAAGATCCTGTTAGCTTCCACACCTGCTTGCGGGGATCTTGTGGGCAAACAGAATTGCCATGTCTTCCAGAGAGAGCTGGTGGTGCTCAGCACCTTCAGGATGGAGCTCTGTGGGTCAAGTCAAAACACTGCAAATAGAAGGATTGCACTGCCTCTGTGCATGCTGAGGACAAGTTTGGAGCCAGCTTTGATTTAAATGGGAAAGACTAGTTGGGATCACCAGAAGTAACAGCTGCAACACTGGATGCCCTCCTGAAGTGTTCCTTCGGTACTTTATCCCCTCTGTCACACCGCCTGCTTTCTTAACCTAGGCTGAGAGAAACTGGGATGCCTGGCAGAGGCAGTTAAAATCTGACCTGGAAAGGACTGTAGACAAACACTGTATTCCCCAAGAGGGGTTCAGGAAAAGAGAAGTGGAGTGACCATAATCCTGAGTATAAAGTGGGTTTTGTCAATGGGTTGCTGAAAAAAGCGACATTTTTTCAATTTTTTCAATATGGACAAAACAATTTAGATCTTTAGGATTAGTTAAACGATTTCTTCTTAAAAACCTTCCAGCTAAGAAGCTTTCATTCTGGACACTTATGTTCCTGAGTTACAAGAAATGGATTTTTCAACATTACCACCATCCATTTTTTCCTCAGACTGATGAAGGGTTATTGTATCAGCAATGATTTGTTGAAGGTCTGCCAACAAGAAAAGGTCAGGAAGACCCAAACCCCTCATGGATACAGAGTAAATAGGCAAAGTTCGATCTCCCTTGAACTTTTTATTGTTTTCAACTTGATAATCATTCCTTTAGTAAGGTGCAAATGCATTCTTCGCACATCTGCCCAGACAGCCTCAATCTCCTAATGCTCTAGTGTGGCATGGTGGTTGCCTGTTACATGAGACCTGAAGCTCTCTTGCTCATTAATGACAAAAATCAGTAGCGAGATGTCACTCCACTAGCAGGGAAGTAGGGAAGTATTGACTTATTTTCTCCATTAGAATTAAAACCCCCCCCCACCCTAATTTTGCCTGCAGTATTTGGGCTATCAGGGACAATAAAGCTAAATTGAACAAAGGACAGGGCTCAAAAGTCAGCCCCTACAGTAGAAGGGAGCACAAATGTTCAAAGAGGCTGAGTGGGCCCAACTGCTCCAACGTGAACACCACCAGTGCTTGCATCCCCTGCAAACGCGCAAGGAGAGACAGAGACACTGTGGCCCAGACCTAAAATGCTCAGGCTGAATTTCAGATCAGTACTAAGCTGGATCTGCTCAGCAGTAGCACTGCTTGGCTGATCTCTCTCTCTTTTTTTTGCAGAGCAAAACCTACAAGGCCAGTCTGTAAGTTCAGACGATGCCTTCAAAACCCCGGAACAATTTAGCATCTAGTCAATGCTTTGTTTCCTCCTTTGTTTTTTAAACGAAACATCCCTAAATGTTCTTATAAGTGAATTGTGCAGAGGCTGCTGAGAGAAAACGTAGCGTGGCAGCATGTTCCTCCCACCACACTCAAGTCAGGCTGGATTCCTGCACCAACAGACTGTCAATGGGAGTTTGACATGGGCAGAGTTCTGAAGCTGAAAGCTGTACTTGCTAGTTTTGAAGTGGAGAGGCTGTTATTTTTGAATCTGAATTCATAAAACATCACTTATCGTCTAGGTTACAGATGGACTCAGGATCCCACACTTGGCTCCAGAGTTTGGATAACTCACACTGCATATCTGGGGTTTGGGTTCAAGCCCATCTTGAATATAAATTTAGAATGAAAGAAATACATGCAAATACCAGGCATATTATAAGACACTGCCAGCTGTTTTCTTCCACTTACAAGACCGTCTCTGAGAAAGCAATGTGTTTTTTTAAGTATATGGTGGAATATGGGAGTGATGACAAGGCGGTATCCCTGAGTTCAATGTGAACCTGACCTCATTCTCAAGTTGACGATGTCTCTTGTTCCTGACACATGCCTTCCTAGGCCTCTCAGGCTACATTCTTTATTAAGTTTGTTGAGAAATGGAACAGTGTGCTCACAACCTTTTTTTGGATCTCTCCTTGAAAAATATCTGTGTTCTATCTGTGCTTAAATGACAGCCTGCTGCTCGTTTTCCAAGAAAATCCATGCCAAAAGTCCGGATAACATTTAACTCACAGGCTGGTATACACAGAGCTGGCCTTGCGGGTCATGTTCCCAACTGAGTAATGGACTCACTATATTATCCCTGGCAAGTCTCGCAGGTTGGAATTTTCAAACAAAAGCAAACAAAATCAACTTTTGTTTTGTGATTTGATTATTTTTTAATGCTACAGCTTATTCATTTTGGTTTATTAATTTGTTGGTCCAATGGTTTTTATGTGCTGCAATTCAGAATAGGTCTCTCTCTAGTATCATGTTTTATATAGATATGGGAAATGAAATGTAAGTCTGATACAATTACGGTTGTATGCCATGCAAGACAATACTGTAAACACGACGACAGCCTGAAAAGCTGCTTAGCAAAATGATCTTAATATACAAGGCAGTGTGAAAATGTAAAAAAGAATCTATAATGACAACAAAGATTAGCCATTTGCTCTCTAACCTTATTTACAGAAGCAATCAGAGGTATTCAGGTCGAGTTAATGACCCTGTCTCCAATTAATTCAATTGTCTACAAACAACACTGATGCAGTGGTTGTCTCAGAGTCTGCCACATAGTCTCTGAGGGAATACATAAGACTCCATTAAAAGTGACAATAATAATGCATTTATTACTGAAACACTATTGTATTATAAATAAATTCCTGATGTTAAATGATGCTCCGCGCTTTAACAGAAATTCAATTACTGAAATAATAAAAAAGACGGTGTATTTGCCAAGTGCTTGGACTATAATTTGGCTGCTTAGTTACCAGCAGTTGGCTGTTTTGCAATTTCTTGTTCATAGACTATTTCTTTTGAATAAATGCCAGACTTTTTCATACAAATTTCATGAACAAGTTGCAAAATGAAATTTTGAGCTTTTGAATCCAATTATGAAAGACATAACTAAATCTATTATTGAAAAAATATTCTTGAAAGCCCTTCTTGCTGTTGTTCGGCTCTGTGTGGTAATTGAGGTAAGCACAGGTGCTGTTCATTATGGGCCATTGTGCACCATCTGAATTCTGGGAACTGAGGAATTCAGACGGTTTCAACTCTGTTTGTGTGAATAACAAACAGGCGTGATTCGGAGGTTGTTTGTACAAGCTTGCACATCGCTCTTCTGGGACTCCTAAGACACCTGCTTACCCTTTTGAAGCCAAAACAGTATCATTTATGTTCTGGCTATTCTTCCTACAATGATTTTTGCAGAAGCAACATATTTCCCCACCCCTCTTCCCTCAGGCTGCTATCAATGGTGGAAGTAGGAACAAAAGAAAACAAGGGTAAAACAGTCATCTAGTGGGGACAAGAAGCCTCAGAGAAGCTCTTTGTGGCTTGATGAGATTCAGGCAAGGAAAACCTTGTGAGAAAAGAAGGAGCTGCTTCTCATACTTACCATCATTAACCCTCTCAACCAGTTTCCTGTGGTAGGCTGTTAAGCATACAACATAATTTAATTTTTTCTCCTAGCACCAGTCTGTCTTCTCTCTTTGGGGCTTGGCCATGTATTTATCTTGCTAATGCCTCACCCGTTGTCTCCAGATGTTTTACATGGAAGACATGAAGAGATGCATGCACCTTGCATCCTGCTATGTGAGTGCAAATGAAAAACTGCTGACAGTCTTCTTATTGGATCCCATAGGTGCCTGCAGCCATATGGCAGATCGTACGTGGGTCTTGGCTCTTCCAGGGATCACAGACTCTCACCTCTGCATATTTCAAAACGTGCTGTCTCGACTATATATTTCTGCTGACAGTGATTATTTACTTTGCACTTTTATTTGTTGATGTATTGCTAGTACTTATCAGCAGAGATGTTATCAAAACATCTGGGGATGGAGTGCGTATGTGGAGAGCAGCAGCCAGGCAGCCCAAAGGAAGGAAACATGGAGGGGAAGTTCTTGCAGTCTCAGTGTTTAACTGAAAGATACTTTTTTTTTTTTCTGACACTGATTGCAGTGCAACTAAAACTGCCACAGTTCAGATACTTCTGGGAATATATTGAGCTGATGGGAGATGCTATCAGACAACACTTTGCAGAAGTCAGCAGGCACAAGAACTCCTTGAGCAGGTAGAAGATTCAGATAAAATTCAACATCTGCAATATGACTTTTCAAAACTTGCAGCAACCAAAGTTAGATGACTTAGTCTTTGAATTAACCCTTGTCAAAAGCCATGGGCAATTACAACAGCAAACCTTAGTGCCACCTGAAAGTCAAGACTCAGGAAGAGGAAATAATCCCATACAATGAACCAACAATTAAAGAAAGGCAACCACTTCCCTGAACCTCAGGAAAAACAGGCCTACAAGAAAGAAGGCTTGGGATTTCAGCGAGCTGCAGGGCTGAGGGTTTTATTACATTAGAAACTGGCTGGCAACACTGGAGAAGACCGTATTTACATAAGATAAGCCTACAGACTTCTAAAGGGGGTTGAGCTGGCAGTGAGGGACAAAGTGGCATCCTATTCACAGGGTTTGACTTCAGTGACGAATGGCGGTATCCTTCTTCAGCCAGGGAACCAGAACAAATCTAAGCAGAAGTGGGTATTTCCTTCCAGGTGTGGGACCAACTAGCCACACATTCGAAAAGGAGAAGGAAAAGGAGAAGGAAAAGGAAAAAAGTAAAATAGTGGAGGAGAAGGTGAAGGAAGCTAAGAGCACTCATCAGTCCAAAAACACTTTAAGAACTTAAGGTGAAGGCAATATTATCATAGCAGATTACACATTGAATGAAGTTCAACAGGAAAACAACATACGAAAGGATGAGAAACTAAAGGAGTTTTGTTGGGGAAGGTGGAGACCAAAATTACGCCCAGGCTTTCAAGCTCCAAGTCTAACATGGAGCTGAACTCCAAGAGCAACCACAAAACTACAGAGTTTGTATACAGGTACTGTTTTTCACTGGGAGTGTGCCATGTTTTAATACACTGGTGTCAATTATTTGGGCTTTAGGCTTTCTTAGTGGTGACCATAAATGAGGCTTAGTTATATTCTGCAACTTGTAAGCAAACAGTAAACTAAATTCCTGGAAAAGGCTAAGTATCAGCTCTGAGAGAAATACTTGAAGTCTCTGGGACTAGGTGCAGTCCTGACTTTTGCTGTATTTTGATCATCTTGTATATATATATGCACTTAGTACAACCATCCCCACAGGCACTTTCACTTCTCTACAACAATAAGAGAGATTCAGGAGAAAGACATTTCTATGGACCTTGCTCAGCTTAGCAGCTGCTGCTCACATGTGGGGGAGCTGCTCATCATCTGAAGGAGAACAGATATTTAAGTGGGATAGACAAGATAACTTGCCACAGCCGCTTCTTTCTTTTCAGTAAAGCTGGCCAACATGAGGGGAAATAGACTCTATCCTTTAAAAGAAGGTAAGTGTGAGCACTTGCTTTGTGTAGGGTATACCTTCACAGGGCTCACACCATGCCTCAAATCTGTGACACATTGTCACAGTGCTGGACTAGGCAAGACCCACAATGCCAGATGTGGGAGGCGTTAAACACAGAAAGACATTATTTGCAAGTGTGGCTTTAAGGAAGACTCCAAGAGAGAAAAGAGAAAACCGGAGTTTAAAGAAGTAACTGATTAAAGGGGCAGTAAGCCAAAGTCTGCAACAGGACAGAAGAACTAGGAGGTCTTGAGAGGAGAGCTGAGGACATACAAGAACACTTGAGTAGCCACAGCCTGGGTAGGAGAAAGAGAGGATCTGTTGAACAATTTGCCATTTTTGTTAGGATAGGAATGAGTAGCCCAGAGTTTATGGGCTGAAGATGGCCTTATATTTCATATAGCCCTTGACCTTATATTTCATATAGCCCTTGACCTGATTTTTTAGAGGTATTATAGCTAGGTGACACTATGGAAGGTATAAACAGCTGGCCCAGCAAAAGCTTTGGAAAGACTCAGCTCTCAGATGCCTGCTAGAGAGACTTAACAGAGGACTCTTGTCACTTCTTACTTCTGCTGAAGATCCTCCTGCCTTTGCAGAAGTTTAATTCACTGAATGTCTTCTCAAGAGAACCAGAGAAAGCAAAGTCTTACTATCCCAATCTTTACGTCAGCATAGCTCTGTATATTTCTTTGTAAAGCTCAGCTGAGACCACTGCACAATGGTGAGGATAAGTTATTCAAATGTGGGATCTGAAATAAGGCTCGAGGTGCTCAGAGATAATGGGAGGAGGGTGACGCTAGCACCAGTACAGGCAGACATTTGGCAGATTATAATTACTTCAGTAGCAATTTGGCTGGGACACCAGGATTAACACCCTTAACTCAAATTCTTATGAGAAAGCAATGAAATCTTTAATGACTGCAAATAGCCAGGACCTTTGCTTTATACCAAATCTGAAGCAGCAACTCTTACAGCATAGTGGCCTCTAACACAACATAAGCTCGTTGTTTCAAAGGTGGTGCAGGGAAAACAGCCACCTAGCCAGCCCCCATGCCACTCTCTACAGCGCCCAAGTGACCTGCTTGGAAAGAGTATGTCTTTCCAAGCACTGTCGTGACGCAGCTCTACACAGCTTCAGAAGAAGGCTGGAGGAGAATGGCACAAGTGGGCATGGCCGGAGGCCAACAGAACATTTAACTGTCATTATTCCTGCAACAGATTCACGTGCACTGCAAAGTAGGTTTAATGAGGGAATGTTAATTTATATCCATCCACAAGAGCGTAACGGGGCTCTAACACTGACCAATCATGGGACTGACGGGTTTTAACACTTTGATGTGCTATGGGATCAGAGAAAGTTACAGACATGATAACGTCTAATAAATCCAATAAAAATGGAGATCAACCAAAATAAGTTCCTGCATGTCAGATATTAAATATGACTAATGTTGTTTGACAGCGTTCCACAGAAGGTGCATTGGAGTCTCACTTCTTCCTTATCATTATCACAGAAAGAGAAAGGTAAAGCACTGCAGGAATATAAATAATTTGAAAAGCCTCATAGACAATATTCTACTGTGCGCCTCATTTGCACTTAAAAAAACCTGCCCTACAGACCTTATGTACTTTTAAGATTCATCTGAAAGATACATGAAGAAGTCTTCCAGTCAAAAATGTACATATTTAATGGAATTAGATCTCTAGGCAAGAAAATGTCACAAGAAAAGGAGAAATATTAAAGTGAATGCAGGGTGCTCCTTTCTAGTGCTTTCCTGCTTTGATAAATATCTTCTGGGATGTCATTTACTAGAAAGTCATGATTTAACAAAAAGAAAAACTGCAGTATAAAATATACTCTCTTTATTGCTCAAGTAAGTTGCTATTTTCATATTTTCCCTCTGTATTCTGCTTTTGTCAGCCAGAGGCCTTGATATTTGCTTTTATATCAGCCCCATTGAAAATGCAGTGATTATTGTGAAATATTCAATTGCAGAGCTCTTCTGATTACATGGCAAGGGGAGATCATAGGAATCTGTACTGCCACAGCCCTTTCTCTGCCTTCCAGTCTCATGCGAGGGCAATCAAACTTTAAAAAAAAAAAAAAAAAAGACCCTGATTGTAGTGTTCAGTAATCACCCTGGGCCCAATGGGCTTGAAAGAAATCCTCTTTATGCAGACACATCAGCTCCAGCTGCCTTTGCTGAACAGCAGCTGAGCATCTGCAGTGCTCTTCACCCCTCCACTGCTGGCAAAGCTAAATCACCTAAAGGCACTGCCCAAGTACAAGACTGTAGAGGCCCATGGCCTGATCCTGTCTCGCAGTCAGGTAGGGGTACTGCAGTCTATTATAACTTATTTGGAGTTAGTTAGTTATCTGGTGCTCCACTGGTGATGCAGAAGGTTGTACCACAGATCTTCCCCCCAGCAGGACTTGAGAAGTGCAATCCTAATTAGCTCTTCTATGGAAAACATAGCAGAGCTCTTAGAAATTCTCCCCCAGGATAACCTGACAAAAACAAATTCTCATTAAAATTGGCATTACTACCTGCAAGAAAATTTCAAACTCTCCTCCAAAGTAACACATTTCTATTGGGAAAATTCAAATAAAATATTTTTAGTTCATTTCATCCACAATGAAATATTTTGTTTCATTAAATTGACTTAAAATGTTTTATGTAATGAGTTAAGCCCAGAGTGCAGTCCCTGCTGAGAGCTTTAAGTTGGCTGCATCCTGTCTATGAGGGATGTCTTACACAGTGCAATGCAAAGCCAATGGAAACTTTCGATCAATTTAATAAAAGTATGTTGTTTTCGAGACTGTCAAAATATTTTATTTGACTGGAGATATTTATGAAAAAGCACTTAATATAGCTGAATTCATATGTTTCTGTTTCTTTTCTGTAAAAAATTGTCAATTTTTCAGACTATACTAGAATTTTCCTCATTCTTATGCATGACCAAGAGCTATCTGTTTCTTCACATACTTTCACAAAAAGACCAAGAAGAATCTGCTAAGAGTTCCCAGGCTCTTCTCTACATCTAGGTTTTGCAGTGATGCAACTATTACAGTGATTTTCTTCTGCACGCTGGCATGCCATCTAGGCTGTATATATTACACATATATGAGAACACTTAATACATTTATTCAATATAGGAAGTCTTCAACAAAACGTCTTATTCCAAATTTCTGTGCATTTCCCACAACAATTTACCAAATCCCTAACAAAACTTCTGGTATTCCTTGTTTCTATACGGATTTTTGAGATGTCTAAATCTTGGCACACAGGCTGGAAAGTTCTGAATTGTCTGACCAATACTACAGAGATTCTGGGGAAAAAAGGCAAGCATGGAAAATTAGGATTCCTATTTCAGGTCTTGTTTTTAGGCCACTGGACTAGACTTTCCCAGAGCAGTTTCTCCTACTTTCTAAATGCAGAATGCTGCTGCAGTAAAATACAACCAGGGACATCCAGGATACCATTTATATCTTGTTAAAAAATGCCTACACATGTTCATGTCTAACTCTCCTGCACACATCTTCTACACTGATAGTTTGTCACAGAATCACTTAACCACAGCACAGGGGGAATTCACCCTATAAATGCCCACACTATATCTCCTTAAGAGATGTTCCCTCCTTTCTGGCCATGCTGACTGGGTGGCAGATGTTGATCCTTGAAGCATCCCTGTCATCATCTGTATCAGCCCACACTGCACTGAACAGTGTCGTCTGCATCTCAGAGAAAAGTAGTTTCAGGCTATTCACAAGTCAGCCAGACACCTCTGTATCAGTTATACTCACTTCACATTTTAAAGACTTTTTTTAAATGCTGGTTGAGGAGTTGCATTTTGCAAAATGAGAAGTGTGAAGGTCCCTCCGTAGCTGCCTGGGACACACGATGCACGTAGGCATGTGTTCAATCACATTTGCTTGTTTCCACGTAGAACTTGACTACAACTGCATGTCGTGGAGGAACCGATCCAGCTCACGTTAACTTGACTGAGAGTTGGAGCTGATCCTAAACCATACCCCCAAAGTGCTGCTGCACTGAAGTACAAAAAAGTAATGAAAAAACACCAAACTTCCACAACTTCATAGGGAAGCATCATCCTCTTCTTCCTTCTTTCAGTTCAGTTTTACTGAAAGTATTCACAGCTTTATGAGAAGATCTCCCAAAATCCTTCTGGTGGCTGTAAAGTGGCTGAACTTTACTTCTAAACATGAGCAAGAGCTGCATGTCACTGACAGAGTCCCTTAATCCCATTTCTCATTGCTGATGCTGTCTTTTAAAGCAAATGTTAGTAATAAGAAGTCTATGTTGACTGGAAGTCCTAACACTGAGCTAGAAAGAAACATTTATTTTTTTTTTAATGTAATAGATATTTCCTCCATTAAAGTTGAATTGTTCTGGATTTACACCAGCGTGACTCCTCTGACTCCTGGCCCTGCTCGGAGAGTCTAATGCTATGATAAGCTTAGCTATGTAAGACAAGCCTGTATTTACATTCTATTAAATAACTAGTATTAAAAAAAAATAAAAATCTTTCATCTTGAGAATTAGCTTGCTTACCCCAAAGCAACAAACTGTCTGTCTTCTCTCTATGTCTCGTACCTCATGGCTTCAGCTGTTAGCCCCTCTTCTCATCTTGTCAGCTTTCTCTATTTCTGCAATGCTTTAGAGCAAAATTCTCTGCTGGGGTAACTCCAAAGAAATCAATACAGATATGCCAGAAGAGGTTTTGATTCGTGGGACAAACCCTTCACTGGTATAAAATCATGCTGATCTAATGAAGTAAATGGAGATACGCTGCTTTACACTAGTTGAGGGCTGTGCATTACGTCTGTAATGACAGACCGGCTATCAGTGGCATCTGTGTCCCTTTGCTTCCAGCCTGCAGACAATTTCAAGTTGCCAGGAGTATTTGCTGCTGTTATTAAACACCGTGAACTTCTCTCACATGGTGGTTAGCCCAGCCAGCCCACCAGCTGCAGCACTGCACTGACCTTGTTCCTGATGTGGCTAACAGAGACCAACGGCCCTGTGCTAGGAGAGTGCTCTGGCTACCCACAAACCAGGACAAAGGATTTTCTAGTGGCATTTAATAATTAAGATTTCTTTTTTTCCAGCCTGCAACAAGGGACACTGCAAGAAGTGGTAAAGATGATGCACACCAGCCTCCTGCTCATTAACAATCACTTGGGGAAAGAGCTAATTTGCCTTTGTCTTTCTGAGCCATGTTGAGAAATTTATTTCAGCAGCATCAGTCACACAAGATGATAAAAATGGTGCAAATCATGCAAAGGAAAAGAAGCTGCCTTAGCATGATTTGAGTTTATACGATGAATAAGGTTACTAATTAATTGGTAAAGTGCTATTTGTAATTGTCCCTCTCTGATAAATGGATTAGAACAGATGTTCTAATGTGCATTTTTTCTCATTGTTTCAGACACAAGAATATGTGCAAAACTGAAAAAAAATGTGGTGATCCAGAAAGCAGGCTCTGGGAGATAAATGGAGGGTTATGCAAGACAAAAAAATGCCACACTCACTTCCTGGAACAGAAATGGCCCAACGAGCCCAATAACTTTCCCAATATGTGCAGTAAATGATGACATGAATGAAATGCAGTGTTCATAAATGTAGATAAATAACGCCTAATCACTTCAAGGACTCATTTAGTGTTCTACAGCCCAGGACTTTAGCTGCTGAGGAGTGAACAGCAGTAGCTTAGGAAATCAAGAGCACAACTCAAAGTTAGCCTGATCCTGGGGCAATGGCATGTCCCACCGCAGAGCTGTCGGAGGCCTGTTCAGCTTCATGCCTGGTGCCTGAGGAGCCCCAGTGTGACAGCGACTGTGAATCTGCATGGAGAAGGGACTCTGGCAATACTACACAGAGGCAGGCAGCAAAAACCTGTTGTGCTGCCGCTACCAGACAGCCACGTGGTCCTCCCAGAGCTAGGCTTCCTTGCAGTGGGCCAGGATCAGCCGTCTAGAAGGTAGCAGAAAAAATGCAGCCTACATATTTTCACTCCTTTATACAGATGTGAACTTTTTAGGACAATCATCACTTAAAGATACTGTAATTAGAACCTGATCCTGCATAACTGAATAATCCTGCATAATCTCCTGGATCTTGGAGAGGTGCAGGAGAGTCACGGCTGTGCCCCAGTCCATAAGCAGCACTGTGGAGAGCATCCCTAGGCATGAGAGTTCCATACGTACAGAGTCCCCTTGCTCTCCCCCAGCCCTGACTGCACTCCCTGCCCTGGGCGTTAGCCTCACCCGTGGCAGCAGCAGTGAGGAGAATGGGAAGGCTCCCAGTGCATGGCAGCACGTTAGCCCTCCACCTCCACTCACCACTGGGACATCGCCCAGCGACACAACACAGGGATGTCACCAAAGGGTAAACAGCATCAGGCCTCTCATCATCAGTGCACTGTGATCTGAAAAGAATTCTGCCGTATCAGTTCTTCTAATGGTATTAAAGGAGGCAGTATTACTTTTCATTTGTCCAAAGTAATCTGATTGAGTGTAACATAGCTGAAATTTCATTTCCTATATCTTTATTAAAGCAGTGTCACTCTTTAAAGAGAAATGTTAGCAGAAGAATAAACAGAAACTATTTTTATTTTCCAGATTTTTTTTTTTAAAAGGAAGCAAATAAGAAGGTAGACTGGCTCCATATTAGCTTCTAATCAACCATGAATCATAAAGATTAAAAAAAAAATTAAGGGACTTACAACTGCAACCTAATTAAGTTTCCAACCATTGGAGGGATTTGTGTAAATCTGACCTGAGCCATTCTAGTTAGCCAGGGCATCTGTTAGCTCTTACTGAAGAACAAAGATTACATATTAATTCAAAGGGTGTGTACAAGACACTTGTAGAATTGAATGGGCGTGACAAAATGAACTGATTTATTTATTTACGGCAGGTTTTTTTTGCTTTGTGACATACGACTTCCTCCAGAATGCTCTGCTCCTATTATCCCGCACTGGGACACAATCATTTTTTAAGAAATATGTAGTTATGTGATACAAAATGTTGGAAACAGGGTGGCATGCTCAGGTGGCATTTGCTCACAGAAACGTTCCCTTTAATGCTTTCATTAGTGCCTTTATTGCACATAAAGAGAAAGTATCAAAACTTCACTGACAAAATATTATAAGAATAGAGGAAGGCAAGCCTCAGAGATGCTCAGATTATTACTGACAAATGCCACTGTCTGACACCACCTTGCTCAGTAGTAAATGAACTAAAGAAGTGCTAATTGCTTTGAAGTTAATGAAGACTATATTGCCTTTCAATAATTGGTGTTTGTTTAGCTACTATGGTTATAGCTATCTCTTTCTAGTTGAGCAATGTAAGATGGCAGAAGTTCCACCTTTTACAAGTTTTAAATCCCTGTAGAATTGACAGAAAAAGCTGTAACCACAAATTGGTTTGCAATTTTCCTCTTTCTTCCCAGCAAGCTCTGTATGGTTATATTATGAACCTTGCTTCAAACAAACTGCTTCTGACTTTTATGATCCTTTTGTGATCTAAATGGCTATCTCATAAGATATTCCACTGCAGCTTCTTTTTCAATTGCTTTTACTGTGAAATGGCATTCTGGAGATTTCTGGGGACCATTTCACACTCTTACGGTATTGATTTGCTAAACCTGATGATAGGTTTATATTTAAGATGCAGTCTAGTATATGAACAAAGTGTAAAGCTTATGAAGAACAGATTCAGGACTTTCAATAACCCCATCTTCTTGATGGGGTTTGCCTCTTTAAAGAAGGTTAGTGTTTTACACTCTATTTTTGAGTTCAGGTTGCTATATGGACTGCGTTTCTAATTGTCTTGGAATGTTTCCATTACACTGAATTATGGTCACAGAAAAAATATGGAGATGACTGCTAGTAACTTGTAACTTTTCCCAACATAAGGTCAGAGCAAATACACAAAGGCACTTGGGAACCTAAATGGAAAAACGGATGTGAGATTGTTCCCTGAGTTCTCACTTGTGAGGATAGCAGAGGATAGATTTTCTCCTGGGTACACTAGAAAGCTGACAACAAAACTAACTTGTTTGGGCTTCGGTGTTGGCGATACACACTTTTCTTTAAGAGACTGATCATTGTACAATGGTTATGGGCCAAGAAAAAATAATCTTTGATGGAGTTATAGCATAAAAATGAGTCAGAAATGCTTTTATGCAGACAATGACACTTAATATTCTATTGGGCCAAACCACAAGCCCATGGCTCTGCCTTTACTCTGGCAAATGTTATGAAATTAAGAGATGGGCCCAGGTTACTCAGTTGAAGCAAAATAAAACAATCAGGTATGCACAAATGCAGTGAGGAATACCCAAAGAGCAGGGCAATGACCCTACAGAGCTCAGGAGCAGAGTTCCAGGACATTTTGTTTAGAAGATGGAGCAAAACAAATGCTATAAATATGAACAGCATTATACATATACCCAGGTGAACACTATTGTGCTAGCATTCCCCAAATGCTAGTGAACTCCTGTAGAATGGTGCAAAAGTAGGAGAGTGAGGGTCTGACACAGCTTCTGGAGCGGAGGTAGTATTCAAGTCTCTATACACCCGTGCGTGCGCAAATTAGGGAGAGGAACTGAGAAATTCACTGCAGTGGAGGACACAGGACAAAAGGAGTGGGGAATCCTTTACCCTGCAACCAAGACTTTTAGAGCAGTGATTAAAAGATCATTTGACTATAGCACAAGTACATGTTTAAAAAAAAAATAAAAAATTAAATGGCTCCTTTTAAAAGAGAAGCTGAAGTACATATGCTAGAGTATATGTCTGGCACAATCCTCTACATATATTAGATGCATGGCTTTATTCTTGAAATGTGTGGATGAATTTTGGAGTATGTGCATGAGTGATGACATGATTGTATATGACTGCTGAGTGAAGTCTAGATGAATTGCTTGTTGATATTAAACAAATGAAGAAATTCCGCTAGCAATATCTGGAATAAGTGAAGACAACACTAGTTAGAGCTGACCAGGGCCAGCTTTTGCTTACACAACAACAATCTTGCATGCTCATTTCTAAGTCTAGCCTGATGTCTGACTTCTTTCTCTCTGCTTCCATCCACTTCCATTTTTTTGCTTTGTTTTTGCATCTCTGTCCCTCAATGGTGTAGGATCTGCACTACTCTCTTAAATGTCACGTAGACTAGAAAGAAATTTGGGATTTTCCTTCATACAATTTTCATGACAAAATAGGAACATATAAAACTAAAGGATTGCCAGTGCTGCAAGAACATTGACAGCAGGCAGTACTGCATGAAATTCATATGTGGCAGGTCAGCAAATAGACTATCAGAGCTGCAGAGCCTTTAATTGCTGGTGAGGGACTTTGAAATGTGTTGCAGTGACTTTTTTGTGTGTTTTTTTGACTTGCCAAATGAAAGTTTCACATATGCACAAAAAAGCTGAAAAGTTCATACCCTCCAGGATCTTCAGACTTCCACAAGAAGTCCTGCAATTTGTGCAGCCTTTTCAAGGTTTTAAAGGGTTGATCCATTCTGGTGAGCTATCCATTATAGATCACATAAATCGCCCAAATAATCATCACCATTGTCTCTCATTTTTATTACGTATCTGGCAAGAAACATCTGTCAAGACTAATGCCTGACTACTGTCACAGCTATACAATAGACATGGACATTTTAGAATACCATTAACAGTCTGGATGAGAGAACAGAGTATGCTCATTAAATTAGCAAATAACACCCGTGTGAGAACGTGTGCAAGTATTTTGGAGGATGGGTCAGCATACAAAATGATCCTGAGGAAGTGGAGATAGGATCTGAAGAAACAGGATAAGATTTAGTGTGGACGCGTGCAAGGTACTACAGTTTATCAGGAAAATTCAACAGCAAAAATACAAGGTAGAGAATGACCAGTGAGGTAGTTTTCTAGAAAAAGATCAGATGGTTGTAATGGATTACACACTGAGCATCAGTCGATAGTATCACGTGGTTGCAGAGAAGGCAACCATTCTCTTGGGATGAATAAATCAAAGAGTAGCTTGCAAAATATATGGCATAATTCTTCTGCCCTATATGACACATATGGCTTAAGCTAAAGTACCTGTTTACCCAAGATGGCTGTTGGCAAGCTGGGAAATAAAACCCTACATTTTGCATCCCTACTTTGAAAACAAAACCAAGTTCTGTTTCTGAGGTGGTACCTGGAATCTGGCCATATGCATCAAAGATGGGAACTACTGTCTGAAGCAGAAAGGTGCTTCTAGGTCTGTTCTATGGTAACCACACAGATGCTGAGGAAGACTTCTGCCGAACAGTAATCAGAAAATTCTCTCGTTAGTACCTAATATTTAATTTTTCAGAAATGTTTCTCTCATTGGTAGACACTGGCAAGACAGTGTTCATTTGCCTTGTTTTACTTAAAATCAAAAAAGCCTTAGAAGCATACCTATATGCCCTCATGTCCTATAGGTTTGACATACCTGTATCTAGATATCCATATCTACCTCTCTGTTTGCCTGACTGTCCATCTGTCTGTCTATCCATCTATCTTCATATAGAACTATATAAGACCTATATACCTGGACACACTGGAGATAGCAGCATACAGTGTTTCTGTCACACATCTAAAAATTTCAGCTCACTTTTGCATCTCAGATCTTTTTTCACCAGATTAAAATTTGCAGTGTACTGAGATAATTTTCTTTAAATTTATTTTTTCCCCAACAGTCCGTACTGATTTTGAATGCAAAGCACCCTGGGCTGTTTGTAGCCAAAGATGTCTTTGTCCTGTGCACATGCGGGTTGTGTACGCAACTACAGCGCTGCAGAAGGCACATTTCAGAACAGCCATTAAGGTACTGTATCCTCTGGGTCAGCTGAGAATAAACTCAAAGTAAAGTTGGCAAGAATTATTCTGCGATTTCCTCTGTGAAATATTTCAACAAGGTCTTTAAAGACTCAACCAAACATTCCCAAAGCAAATTAAGCAGATGACATTAGCCTTCCCTCTTGAGTTCATGCCCTGAAACATTGAATGGAGACATTGCCAGGGTCAGATTCCTAGCTTCAGTGAAGCTACAGTGACTCAAAATCAGTGCTCGTCAGCAGAATAAGAATAAACAACACTCTATCAAGGAGGGACTCAACATCCTGGTTTTCAGAACACCACTTCACAAAGAAGCAAACTATCTGTAACAGGAGGAAAGCAACTGGGACTACCAACCTGCAAACTTTGTTCAACATAATTCACATGTAAGAGTCTCTTTCTTCCTAATGCCTTTGTCTGGATATACTGGCTGTCTTTCTCATTTTAGGAAATCATACTCCAATTATGCTTCTTAAAATAACCAAAGACAGCATAAAAAGTTTACCTTTAAGATTAAAAAACTTTATGGAAATACACTGAGAGGAGATTGAACAATCCAAAATATACAATGTTATTTTTCTGTGGCTATTCTAGATAAACATTAGCAATACATGGGCTACTTTTCAATGTTGGTATCAATATCAAAAGACTGGAAAATCTTAAAACACTGAAAGACCATCTGTGCATGCTAGCAACTGCCAAATTTGCAACTGTGGTTTCTTCCCTGCTAATTCCATATTTTCCTGATAGATTAATGGGCACCATTTATCCAGAATAAATAAATGTGGAAGGCCCGCCTTCCCCTTACACTGCGCCTCATCATTTTACTGAGTTCCATCAGACCACTGAGCACACTAATGCAAGTAAGCCACTGTCTGGATTCAGAAATTAACAGATTTGGTAGAGAAGGAATGCTTGGCATTGCCAGTTTCTTTACAGACTTAAAAGTCCTTGAAGTTAAAAAGAAATACTTTCAGAGAACTCCAGACTACAAACACCACAGATAAACTGTAGCTGAAGGATTCTTCTTTCCTTTCCCCGACTTAAATGAAACCTATGTGCAGAAAAGCATAGATATTTTACACATACTACTCCTGTTTCACCATGTGCATTCGTCTTGTTATTTCTTTTGAGAGGCATGTCAGACACATATATTTAGACCTCTAGTTTGCTAATTTATGCCAGCTAGTGTAAAATTATAGGGTTGAGAATAAAGTTGCAGAATCAAACCTTTATATGTGCTTTGAAGGAAAATTTTCTACTATATACAGTAAGACTTCCACAATCCACAATTCAATAATCTTTCCACTTACTTAGTAATTTGCATTCCTGCATGCACACACATACATTCACAAACATACATGCTTCACAGGTTTAATAAGAGAATGATATTTCAGTGAGCTCTCATACTATTCAGATTACATTGATTTCTATAAAATGTAGTGCTGTGGCTGTGCTACCACATATCTAATAGAGTGTTTAATCTACAAAAGTCTAACTACATATATCCAACACATTATCTGCCACTTGGATGATTTCATTGTGTGTTCATGGGGTGCTAATTGCAAATTTGGAATGCAAATAGTACATAATCTTGTTAAACACATTTCTTTAAGAGGAAGAGATACGCCTTTGCTGTATGTCTGCTGTCTCCATTCACTGTAGCTCCAGGTTTTGCTAAGAGGTATAAGCTGATAAAGTCTATTGGTGCATTTGCTGACATATCTTATCCTGAATGACACTATCATGGCATATTATACCTAAAAAAAAAAAAAAAAGAAAATTGCTAAGGACTGGGCATCCCATTGGCAAGACACGAGCATGCCGCATGCCACATGCCAAGAGAAGCACACACTCCACGGATTTGTAGGAGCAAGGCAGTGGATTGCTGCTGTGCAAGCTCTGACAGGGATGTCTGTTGAAGTTCTTCGTTACTTTCTTAATAGCCTCTGTCGTCTCTCCTTCCTTGTAAATCCACATTAGGTTAAAAACAAAGCCTGGAAATTCCTCCAAGTGAAGCACAAGTGAGGAGCAGCACAAACCCCCTAATCCTACGAGACAGAGAAGGAAGGTAGAGCAGTGTAGGTTCACCTTCAGCCCCCAAAACTAGCAGATGAGACATTTTGGTTATATTTCCTGCTAAGCAGTCTCCCACTACTTAATACACTATTGTTTCTAGTGAGCTAAATCAGCACTTAGAAAGTTAAATTAACCTAAAAGAAATTACTATAAAAATCAAGCGAAAAATGTAATCTCCTTCTCTCCAAGATGCTTTTCTGGATCTTATTTATTTTTCTAAATACAGAAAAGAAGAGGTAGTCCTACTCTTTATCTATTCCAGTCAGCTTTTGAAAGCCTGGACTTTATTGGAAACCCTTCTGTTTTTTCTCCATTGCTTGAAACACTCTGTGCTTTTTTTTTTCCTATTTGCTTAATTTTTGCATATATGAAATGATTGGTTTTGATGCAATTTCTTTGTATTTACATCAGCATGATGAGCGAACTCAATCATATATATCCATAAATTCTTGAGAATAATAAATAGAAGCTTTAATTATTACTTAAGTAATAAACTCTGAGATTACTTAAGTGAAAGCTTAATGGGGCTTAGTGGGACTTAAGCAGATGATGAAGTATTTTCTGAAACAGGGTTACTTCCTGAAGACCATTTATGGCTTTTACAACCCTGACTAGGTCTAAAGTGACAAGTGCCAAGCTATAACATTTAAGAAGTTGAAGAAATAATATATTCACAGCCTTAGAAACACACTGCACCTGCTTGTTCATGCACATAGTGGCAATGTCATCATTTTGAAGGGAACTGGTTATTCAGTTAAACAAATATATCAAGGGCTATGAAGAAGAAGAAAAAAATCCAACAACCCAGAAGGCAGTTTAAAAAAAAATTAAAATCTGTCAAAAACCCATGGAAGTCCTCAGTTATAGCTTATCCAAGATTTTATGAAGGGAAAAAAGCTTGACTCCTTTGAGCCAATACTGTTTACAGTTGCTGCAATGAAAATTCTAATTTTGTGCTCTAATGAACACAAAACGATCCATAGTCAACCTTGGCAAAACTTATAATGACTGTGTAATTGAAGTGACTTTGCCACATTAAAAAATATTTCACAAAATTGTAGGAAACTGCCAAGAAATAAAACTATGGGATGGGCAGTCTTGGATATGTGATACAGACAGCCATATCATATCATCTTTGTTGCTTGGTAAATGTCGGGCTTATAAAGCTGTGAGACATTCGTCTGCAGTTGCTCTTCTTACAGCATATTAAGACTAATTGTGAATTGCAGCAAGTGCTTCATTGTGAATGTGTGACCCAGAATTTACTTTTTAAAAACACTGCTTGTGCTGTTACACTATCTGGCACAATCCATACACATGAGAGGAGCTACATGGTAAGCTGCCAGGTGAATCTCAAATGTAGAGGTTGTGTGACACAGGTGGACCTTCACAGAGTTCCTCCATTTTGGAAATCTTGTGGAGAAGGGGCACCGAAGAGAGAACTGAGATTGCAGCCCATTGGGAAGGATAGAGCTTCAAGCACTGGCACAGGTAGAAGATTCTCCAAGACACCAGATTTCTCCAGCAATATCCCTGACAGAACTGGCAGACGCTCGACTTGCAGGCTTATGCTCACCATGATGCACGATCTGGGCTGTTTAGTCTTTGAGTTTCTCCCCTCCCTTCCCTATACCCTGACCTCCAGGAGGGCCCACGCCTTCGTCCTCTGGTGGGCAAAGCACTTGGCTCCCTCCATCTGCCTGCACAGCCGCCTCTCCGCTGCCCAGGGATAGGGGCTGAGGCAACGGAGAGAAGGTCAGTACCAGGAAAGGAGCAGTTCTGTGTCAGCGAAGCACATTAGTATTGAACAGCTGCTGTGCTGAAATATAGAGGGATCAATTAATACCTGAAGTCCAAATTCTCCTCTGATATAACTCCACTTACACAGAACTTGGCTTTAAATATCACAGTTTCGGTTTCAAATATGACTGAACAAATATTTTCTATTTACTTAGCACAACAATGACTTCAGCAAGCACCTGGGGTAAGTCCTGTAAAGAATGCTAATAACATCCCCAAATGCAATACTAAAGCTTTTTTCCTGAGTACTCCTGAATGATCTGGCGATTGCGCACCTAAACGTCTTTAGGAGAAATAAATAAATAATCTCTCCCTGGTTTTACTGTGGTAAGAATTTTTCCAGAGATCAGTATTTCAGAAGACTTTCCACAGCGCTCTTTCACTTGAAAGACAAATCTGATTCGACATGAAGTTCCATTACGAAGAAACTGTTACATGTGATGACACTGGTTATTGAAAATTGAAATGAAGTGAGAGGAAGCTAACACCAACTTGTATGAAATTCTGCCGTCTTTGAATGACACAGGGAACTCAATATATCTAATCATCAAAGTGAAGCCCATTGGGAACCAAACTACAGTTGTATTGCAGAAGGTTGCTATTTGATTGCTAGACCCAAAAGTGCTAAGCCATATGCCACTTATTTCTGTGTCTAAATAGCTTACTATGATTGATACTGAGGGTGGCTCTCCTCTTCACAGTGAAACAATCATGAAGACAACGGGAATTAGGAAACAGAGTATACAGATTACTTTTTACGATCCTAATTTTTAACCCTGTCTGTTCCTGGAGCTTAATCTAATTTATTCTTTAATAAATTCACTCCACTCTCTTTTTTTGCGTGGCAGAACACTAGCTTTCACATAGACCTTAGCTTGCAAGCTGCATCCAGTATTTTTTCTCTTACTACGGTTGGTGTGTGGCCAGACAAGCCTGATTATAAGGGCTCGGTGTTGGCCTTGAGTGTAAAAATTTTTCCTGCTTTCTTTAGAAAGAGTTTTTTCCACCGTCCTTGTGCCAATCTCCTTGATTTTTCTTCCTCACTCATCTGTCTCTCTGAATCAGCCTTTTGCCAGCGCTCCTCCAGCCCCCCCCCCCCCAAAGTCGCTTCAAGGTCAGCGGAGAGCCCTCGTACGCGGGCGCTCCACGTGTCCCTCCTCCCAGCTGGAGGCGAAATGCGCTCTGTTTACAATATGCTCAGTTTCCACTTGACAAGGCCTGGAAGCTGCAACATATATCTGAACTTAGGTCCCATAGTTAGAGAGAGCACAGCGCTGTCAAGATACGGCCCACTTCTACAATTAAAGAGCCAGCAAACTGGCAGGGTCTGATGGATGAGCCGATACTTGAACAGACATTACATCTGTAATGTGAGAGTTACGTGACTCAACACAGCCTCAACATACAACACAGAACAAAAATCGGCTCTGACGTTACAAGCACCCCTGCTCCAACTATGCTAATCTCTTCTTTCATCCATGATCTTTGCAAGTCACATAGCGTTACGGTAAAGTGTTCTGCACTTAAAGGAATATCTGCAGCTTCCCTGCCACTATTAATAAAAATATTTAATGGTCTTGTTAGGAGGCGCAATTTGATTACTGAACTGTTATCCAACAAATCCTGAAAACAATTCAAAGTAAATTTCCCTAATATGTCTATTTTTCTATCGTGCCAGAAGGACTGCTAATGAATTTGCTGCTTGAATGCACAGACAGATTGGGAACTATAACTGTGCTGGCCGGGGCAACATGGCACTGGCACCAAAAACCTATTTGTACCCATGCAAAGTTCTCTCTAGAGCATGTCTCTCATCCAGAGGTGATTTTCCAATAAAATCAGCCTCGATTATTGCAAGAGCAGGAGCAATCCCTGAGGGAGTATATCAGGCAATTCAATACTAGGAAATGTTGTACTAGGCAAAATTAACCTTGTAGCAGTGTTATTTCCTGAAACATTATCTAGCTTTTGCCTTTCTTTCATATTCATCGATCCTAAATGACTGGATTTTTTTTCTAATTCTCTCACTTAGCACAAGATCATTATTTCTTTGTACTTGTATTAAAAAAAACAAATGCTTGAAAGACACCTGTTTTTCTTTTATTTCACTTACTCACTGCCAAAGTAAAGGACTGTTTGCTGTATGGCAGGCACTTTTTTGGGGGTATATAAAAGGAGGACCACCTTTATTCTGCCCTATTTGCATGACCTCGCAAGGCAGAGAAAACCTACTAGATATATTACCATGAGGCCACAAGCGAGAAAGAGCAAGGAAACTTCATTCTCCCCTCTGACACCACGGTAAAATTAGGAGAAATGCCAACTAGTGGAGTTTTGCAGTCCAGAAGAGAGCAGACACAGGCCTACAGATTTCAAAGATCCTGCAGACAGCCTCAGTTAAATCCCACTGCCTGGTAGCTTCATCCACTGCCTCTTACCAGGCTCTTGAAGGCAGGTATCTTCATCTGGAGAGTGCCTAGCACATGCTAGAACCTAAATAAACCATACAGTCATATATGTACACTAACGCTACTTGCAGTTTTGCTCTGGTTATTTATCTTCCAGCAGCACAAAAATGGCCTAACAGTGAAATTCAGGGGTATGAGATCTGAAGGCTGGTTCCTATGCTGGATTCAGCTAGCTGTACTGAAACCAGCAGAACGGGTACTCCCGTTTATACCAGGATCAGGCCTTTTCTTCAATTTTGTTAGCATTTGTTGCTTGGTTGCAATATCTTAATTGCTCAGAAGCACATTTTAAAAGCATTAATTTAAAAAAGATCACAGGTAGTTAGAAAACAGCTGTTACTTAATACAATGCCCAAAGCAAACACTTAGAATAATTGTTTGAATAAATGCTAAGTAACTTAAAATTAAAAATAATAACCAGAAAGACAAATCTAAAATCTAAAATGATCAAAACCACAGCGTGAGTGAGGAGAGAAGAACGGGTACTGCTTTGATCAACAGCAGACACATGCTGAAACTGCAAAAAAAATATTGACCTTAACTTTTTTTTCTGTGAAAAGAAGGAATCAGACAAAAAAAGGTTTTGTTTGGCTCAAATTTTCACTTTTTCACAACTTTAAAAAATTGACCTAAATTTAATCTTGACAAGCTGTATCACAATGATGGCATAAAAATGTTGTTTTGAAAAATAACAAAAGTGATCCACTTAAAATGAAAATACTTATTTTTGTCCAGCTGCAAGACTCCTGGCAAATTTTACACAAATGCATGATTAGCTTTGGTCAACTGGCATATACGTGTCTCTGTAAAGAAAAATACACAAAAGAGAAGGTTTCTCTAGCTGTCTGAAGTTCTGTGATGGCTACTGAGCAACATGCCTGGCTTGGCAGCTGAGGGGTGCCTCGTGGCTGGATACAGCCAGCAGTGCTTGGTATTGATGATGCGTGCTCAGATTTGTAAGAGATTAGATGAATGAGGTCTCAGAGTCTGTTCATCTCATTGTCTTGTAAGCAAACACTGTGCACTACACAGGACGTGTGGTAATTTAACCATCTACTATAAATTATACAATCAAGTCAGAAGCATTTCACTATAAAAATGTATTGCACCCTTTTGAAAAATGTGTGCTCTCTCTAGGTACCTGTTGTGGTGGTGGCTGAAAACCTTAATAAAGCACAAACTATTTTATATTCCAGGACTTAGCCAATGTGACTCATTTGTACAGTTTTAAGTCCAAACAAACTGCTAGTCAACTAAATTATAACTTATTACCACAGGCTACAGACTTTTAATACATTCTGTGGTTGGAACAGGACTGATTTACTGTTTTGGGCCCTGCCAGTAGTTATCATGCATCATTTCCCTAGAAATAAAAATAGCCCTACTGTGGTTATCCTTTGGACTGATAAAAATATATCTAACAAGATGTGTCAGAGGAACAAATTCAGAAAATAAAGGTAAAATATTAAATAGACTTATTATTTTATGTCTAAAGTACTACATCTTCCAGCTGCCGTGATGACTTTGGAGTAAAGCAAAAGGTACTGCAAAAAGGAAAAAAAGATCTAAAGGAGCAATTGAGCTCTGATAAAACCACATGGGGATAGCTGAATTGTCAGAGCTTTGCAAGAGTCAAAATTTACATAAAAATCAGTATTTAGGGATTTATGTGATATCATCAAAAAGGATTTAATATGTGCGTTTCTTTGCAAACAGTTTAAAAGCAGCAGTTCTATAATCCATTTCCAACACTAACCTTTAACTTGTAAGAGTAAAATAATCCTTCGCAACATTTCTAGAGTTCACATTCTGCTGAGGAAACTTAGCCCCCCTAAATAAAACTCACTGGAAACCAACAGCAGCATACGCGTATCGGTTTTCCTAGGGATACTCCAGGTGCCGACCCTGCTGTGAGTACTGCACGGCTGTACAGACTCTACCACGTTGCCCAACTTGCAGAATCAGTGGCATTTGGGGTTTGTGTGAATTTTTGGAGGAACTTTATTGCTGGTGCAATAAACTCATTCCATTGCCCAAACTCTGCACCTGAGCAGATGCCTAAGTGGACAGACTAGGAGGATCAGGGGCTAAAGAACACTGTCTATAATTGCCTGTAAGCAGGGTTTTTCCTGGATTTCTACTGGGGATTTGAGTGCTTTTGCATGTTAGACTTAAAGTATTAAAACATAAATATGAATGGATTTCTCTGAGAAATGAATATGGGCAGGCAGTTTAGGCACTGTGTTGTAATGGATTTTTAGAACTAATTGAATTGGTGCTGGCTGATTTAGTAGCTCACCAGAAACAGTCTGAGGAGAAACAACGGGAAGGAAGGTTTAGAAGCAGAGACTAACAGGTGGTAGTGTGGAAATTGCTTGGGAGTTTTACTGAGAATGAGAGTTATAGCAGGTTTGGGCTTTTTGTTTCTTTAAAAGCGGTTTAAGTCCTTTAGCAAATGTCCTTTAGGTACACATACACAAATGTCCACAGGTACCTCTGGTTCATAGGTGCCTATGTATACATGTATGTACATATATATACAGATACATATATGTATATATGGCCATCCTCCCATACAATTATGCATGAATGGGAGGATTTTTCAACCTAGACATGACACACTTTTTTCTGCTTCTTTTAAATACACGACAGGAGATACCCTGCAGTGGAAGAGCTGAGCATGCGTACCAACAGCACCCCACCCCTTTCGTACCTCTATTGGTTACAAGTGTCTGACTTGACTGGTTAAAAACAAACCAACCTTCAGACCTAGCCCACTGGCCTGCACTTTTGCCAGTGGGAGCAAAAGATCTGTTTATGGTTACTGCTATTACAGCATACATTAACTGACCCTCGGAGTCTGACCTGCTTGCCCTCCCACTTAGTGAGTCAATAAGAAAATCCTCTGGCTCTGCATGACTTGCTTAGAGATCAGACCTTCCATGCAGAATAAGGTCTATCCAGGGAGGGAAAAACAAGGTGCCACTCCAGCTGGTAAAACAAAGATATTTTTAAAGTGCAGTCAGTAGAAACAGTCACTCCTATTCCATGTATAATCAAGGATGAAAAGGCCACGAAAAATACCACTGCGCTTTGCAAATGAGAGGTCAATTGAAATGTCAAGATATCAAATGTTAATGGATTGCATTTCCAATGATGGTTGGGACAGAAAACCATACCAAGTCAAGTCAGATGCCCTTCTGAGGAGAAGATGAGTTTTATGGCAGGAAAAGACAATAAACACCAGAAGTCTTTCTGGTTAACAAACTTGTGGCTGATGGAAAACAAACATATTTTGATAATATAAAAAGCAGCGGGATTTTAACACAAGCTACAATCCCAAAACATGTATCTGGAAGTCATTAAATCTCCAGCAAATTTAAGCATATGCAGGTGTTTGGGGAAAATGCCATTGCTTTCTCTTGAAGATTTTTAAAGGGACTATATAAGAAGAGAGTATAAAGGACACTCAAGGCAGGCAGTGTTTTCTTCCCTAAAGCAAGAAATCAATTCCAATATTCTCACAGTTCTACACCAGTTCATGGAATATATGGACCACTCTTAAAAGCATTCATTTTCCATTTTAAAAATCTAATTTCTCTCTTACAAAACTGTTGTATTTTGTAGTGTTGGATGACATCACGTTTTAGCCAAATCATTCTTTCACCTGCCCACATTTTCCCAAGGAATCTATTTGGCCATTTTCATGAAGGACTGCAATCTGAGGCATTTGTTTATAGTGACATTATATCCATTCCTTAGTCAGAAGGGCATTGCCATGCAAAGAACTCATCTCTTTAATATGGAAAACAGCAAAAAGAAACTAGTTACCTTCCTAACCACTGTCTCTGCCTGACTAGTAGACACACTGCCTTCCTCTCCCAATTGCAGAGAGACTTGCCTTGTGAGCCACTAGCTCACTGGTGGGCTCACACACGTAGAGGGAAAACAGCATTATTAGTGGCTTTTGAGTAGGAAGACTCCTTGGTCTATACGACAGAGGTATGTAGTATCAGGAATGAAGAACAGTGAGTAATCATTTGCTCTTTTGTGTACGAATAACTACTTACGTGGATTCCAGTGAATATATGAGGAAAAGGGTTTAAAACCAACAAAAGACAGTATTTTTTCATACACTATGGTGCTCAATGCCACAGGATGTTGTGGGGACAAGAAGTATAAACAGATTTCAAAAGAGATTTTGCATGGAGGGTAAGTCCATTGATACTTCCTAAACACAGGACGTGCAGTTATGGAAGTGGAAAAGCTGTGTGCAGGAAGGTGGGATGATGCTCCCCATAGAGGATGCCTCTGTAATTGCCGTTCTTCTTCCCCCACCTTCTGCCACTGGCAGAGATAAAGCACTGGGTTGGTTGACCTTCAGTCTACATTAATGTACAGGCTGCTAAGCCAAGTGTAGTCATCCGGGAGAGTGAGGCCTAACCCTGACTGTGCCTGGATCTGAGGGGATCCTGCAGCTCAACCCACTGATAAAAGATAACTGACGTGGTCCAAGTCAACATGAACATGACTCCTCTAAGCTCTGTGCTGATGTGGGCTCCATTGCTTACCCAAGTCTGGAAAAAATTCTGGGAAGAGTGATCATCAGTTGGGTTTCAGAGCAAAGCTGCTATTGAATTTTAATGGTATCGCTGTTCTCCCCTTCTTCCATCAAACCACAGGGTACATAGAAGATTATTTCCTCTGGATGTGTCCTAATTCAAAACCATTTCTCATATAACAGCTCTTTAGAAATTGTAAACCCTCTACAGGGTAAACTCGTCTAAGTCATGTTACCTCTTTCAGACTCAGAGATAGGAACAGCAAGATAAGGACCAGCAAGCAAGAAAGTATCTAGGACACTTTGCATGCAGGAAATCCTTTTCTACTACAGACTCTCAATGTAAATATGGATAAGACCAATAGGAGAAAGTAAGTGCTCCTTATATGACAAGGGCATGAGAGGATAAATAAGTAAATGAATGGATTCTGTAGTTA
Organism: Haliaeetus albicilla; assembly: GCF_947461875.1. Lineage (NCBI taxonomy): Eukaryota > Metazoa > Chordata > Aves > Accipitriformes > Accipitridae > Haliaeetus > Haliaeetus albicilla. The sequence continues at coordinate 9,821,232 of NC_091505.1, forward strand.
TGGGGGCCATGTTGATGCCAGATACAGACAGAAAAGGGTCTTATGTTTTTGGAAAAGTAACTGCACTATTTCCACCACCACCCCCCCCCCCAAAAAAAAAAAAAAAAATCAGTTCTGCAGACACAGAGACTCCTTAGCTATTTTCTGTGTGCTGATTTATAGTAACATTATGTCAGATGATGCTACCAATACATAAAGATGAGTTCCTATGGATGTGTTGGGTCTTGCAGTGCTACAAGCAACATGGAATTGAGACCAAGCCTTCTGAAGGAGCCAAATGCTGCCTGCATCTATCTTAGCCACCAGGAAGTTCACACCAGTTAGTCTAAGCACCTCTAGACACATGCACATTAACAAACCAGCTGCCTGGCTGCTTTACTGAACTGTAGGAAGGAAACTTCCTTGTTTTTTTCCCTCCATAAGTGTTAAGTGCTGGAGGGATTCAACAGAACAAAAAAGAACAGTAAACTTCCTCCCGAACATTAAACCAGCAACATTAATAAACTTAGCAATGAAAAGTAAATAGACCTTTTCTACAGAAGTCTTCATCATGTTATTATACTAATATGTTAAATAGCAGCACTATTAGGTCCTGTCCAAGGACTCTGTATAAACCATAGTCTTTAAATGGGAATGATTTCTGACTCCAGTTTTGGGACACAAGAACTATGTCAGCCCAATGTAAAAATAAGGAATTTTTTAATGCTAATTACAACTGCGAATATTTTTTTTTATATATATATTTTTTTTTTTATATGTAAAAGAAAAAATATATTGTAACAGATGTCAAATGCAGTTAGATTCAACTCAACTTATTAGTGCATGGCTTTTAGCCAAAAGCAATTCACATTTGCAGAAGTGTACTATCACATATGTCTTAATAACAGAAATGTGTTTTTAAAAATGTATGTGATAAGTCACATATGGTAGAAGGAATCTGTACAGCTTTCAGCCCTTATGACAATGGAAGCTACTAACTTTATTTTGCATAGCTGAAGAACATTAAAATTCAAGTGAAATTCTCTTTGACATTTGAGAGCTACAAAAGCAAGAACTAAAAGCTAGACAACCCTGAGCTGTACTAAGTGTGGCTGTGACACTTATATAAATGCAATCCATACCTACTACTGCTATCTTAAAGACACTATTCTTACTTTTGCCCCAAGAGGTAATATTTTAGTATACAATCATAACTGTATACAGGTACCTTAAATAGTTACATGTCATTGAAAAATACTAGGCAGATTTTTCAGCTGTTTTGTTATGTAGAGTGTAATTAATATGTATAATGGATTCCCTAGGGTACTAATTGAAGCTGCCACCATGAACATAGTCAAAGAGAAGTTAAACAACCAGTTGGGGGAAACATGACAGGGTGAAATATGCACACGTAGGTGGAAAGAGTGAGACTGTCCATCTGGCCTTCTTCCACTCCAAAATGTTACACTTACTCAAGTCCCATAAAGGAACGATTTAACCTAAATCATTCCCCCCCCCCCCCCCCCCCCCCCCAATCTTTCTGGTGGATTAACTGGGCATCAGTGTCACATACACACTGTTTAATGACTGCAAGGCTCAATATCTCTGTTCTATGTGGGTGAACTCAATTCAGTTGAGCCATTCCTGAGCATTTGACTCAAAATATTAAAAAAACAAAGGTGAATGAATCATAAATGATTATTCTGGAGTTGTTCCCCAGGACTCTCATCACCTTGCAACTTCTGGATCCTCTGTAATGTGAGGTGAAAACACAGCTCATTTCACACTCTCTATTAAACAACCACTGGCTAACAATGACTTTAATTCAGCTTGCACTGAATTTGAACTAGCCCTACAGGCAAGAAAGGTCCCTTGTCTTATTAGAAGTTTCATGTGCTATCAGGTCCCTGCTGGATCCTATTTCTAATTTTTATCAGATTGAATGAAACATAAAGAGAGAGTGATTTATGACTATCTTGCATCTTGCCTAATCACTCCAAGGAGTGTTCATACACATTTTGCGTTCACTTTATAAGGTGTAAATGACTATACATGATGGAAGCCAAGTGAGAAGTAGAACTGTATTCTTTTGTTATGTGTGCTAAAACACAATGATTTGTGAGTCCTGTCAGCGCATGTTCTTACAAATACAAACCCACTCCAGTCCGAAAGCCAGCATGATCAGCAAACTACTATAAAAATAAGAACATTTCCTCTGTCTGTAACAGGAATATACAGTTACTGGGACTTAGTTATAACTGCAATGATCACCTACTGAAGCTAAAAATATGTGTTTTATTGGTACATAAGAGCCCATTAAGACTGAAGTATTCATTATTTAAACAGAATCACTGATTGCTGGTAGCTTTAACTGAAAATGCCTTTTCTCAAAGAGCCAGGACATCTATATAGCAACTTTCTCAATTTAATGATATATGGTTGCGTGTTGCCGCTAGTGCCCTAAGATTTAAGAACTTCTCATAAAATGCCCTGGAAATTGCTCCCTGGTAGCTTGCTCATCCTTCACAGAGCCCTACTGTAAAGAGCAGAAACATACGTGTGTGTGTATGGTGTGAGAGGGACGCACACACGGAGTGAGGAAGAGCTCTTAATCAACAGGATGGCAAAGCCTTGATACATAGGTGCAAAATATTCCCATGTGTCTAGAAATCATTTGGCACATTCCTAGTTATTTCTCCCCTGTCAGACCTTCTCAAGGATTGCAATTAAAAATCATAATCTTTTTAGCATGTACAAACCTCCCCAAGGCTAAGAGCACTACGTATTGAGTATGATTGTGATATTATTTGGCAGCTATTCATAGACAACACATTAATTTATGGAAACTGGATGAAACTTGGGGAGTGCAATCATTAGGGACACATGTGAAATCGAAAGCTTTCCTCAATGATACCGACCTTTTTATAGCTATGATTAGGGGCAACTTGAATTCTATTATCTCTTTTGTTGCCCTTCTTACTGTCCTAGTCTTTTTAGCCATCGTATACAACAACTTCGTTAAACTCGCGTTTTCAAACAGATATAAAAATAACTTACTTTACAGGAATGTTTCTCAACTTTGTCTTTTCAGCAGCCTGTAAACAGAAGAGGGGTGGGGGAAACAAACAATTACGCAACACAACAAAGCGCAACCAAGCCGCAAGCAAACATCAACCCACAGATGCTCTTCAGCAGCGCACACCCAGGCAGCCTGCCACAGCCGGGGCAGAGGGCTGCAGGAGCTGGACCCTTTCAGAGAGACACTGCTACAGGTTTTAAACACTTCTGCCCCAGGTTGTGATATCAGTGCAGTTTGTTTGTTTTTAATGGCCACGAGTGTTTAGGAACTGCTCATTCAGGGCAATTACTTCATTTCCCGCTCTGAGGTCTGGCCCCTTTGTCACAAGCTATCTGTCCATATCTGGAACAGGAACAACAACAGGAAAAAATAAAGGGAAGAACGGACTCCGTTTCCAAAACAGTTTTTATTCGCCAACGACAGAAAAGGGCAAGGGATGACCAAATGTTCAGATCAATTTCCTCTTCTGAAACCTTTGAGAAAACACACTCCAAATCATCTAAATGAGTAAATCTTTGGGCCTCTCGGCCTGCACCACCTCAGACATGGAGCCTGGTTCCAGTTTATTGCTGAACCCATTGATCTGTGTACAGTCCATTTATCATTCATGAAAAGAGCCAGTGATCTTCACAGTATATTAGAAGAAACAACTCAGATCATCTGTCAACGGCCCTCTTATTTCTGTTTCCCTCTCCACGGGGATTTCATCTCCTTCGATTCTTCTTGAATTAAAATGTTGCTAAGCAACACAGCTGGGGGCACCGATGGCAGAGCTGCGCCAGTCTATCACACTGGTTAAGCTGCTCGAGATTTTAGTGGAGATTTTTTTTTTTAATGCTTCTGTGGCGTAATTATGTAATCTGAACCAACCTTGCATCCCCCCCCCGATTTTTTTCAGAATAGGTAAATAATGTTTTAACGCAAGAGGGCTTGAAATATCACCTTCAGATAAACTAGTGTTGTCGTATCATTTCAGAGAATTCCTCCTAGCGTTTGCAGAACCAGACTGTAATAGATTTAAATGTGGAAAGCGGTCAGATGGTTAGTCAGATTACAAGCATGGAGAGCGGTGAAAGGCAGAATTAAGACAACTGATCCATAAACCTATTATAGTAAGGAAAGTTTTAGTGCTTAATTACCTTCAGAGATATTTTTATAAAGCCTACCAAAATTGAAGAGAAGGGTTTTGGTGAGGAATTTTAACCTCTGCTATGCTTAGGGATGGGAATAACATGGTTCCCACATAGGAACTGCTAGTATTGTGGTCCTGAAAAATGCTCACATAAGCCCTTGAGGAATTAAATCCTTTATGAAAACCGACTAACTTTTGAAACCTCTGGCACCTGCACAACTGGGTTCCAAATTTTGCCAGAATGAGTTTTCTTTTGGACTCTACAATGGGGCTAGTTTTTCAATATACCTGCTGTTTTGGCACTTTTGCCTCCAGTCATAACAAAGATAAAAATCTGTGTTTAAATCCATGGAAATCCCTAATAATAAGTTTAAATTTTGGGAGAAAGAATTAGAGCTTGTGAGAGCTGAGATGGAGCAACAGCAATCCTCTGGGCTGGCTCCCAGCGTGCGAAGAAAAATGTGTTTGTTTCATTTGGATTGTATTTTCCATCTAAAGAATAAATCAATGAATGCATGATAGGAAACAATTATATTAATTGTACAGTAGGCTTGCTAAATAAAACACTTAAACCTCAGGAAATACTAAACTTCAGATTGCACAAATAAGTGTTACAGACCCAAACCTAATTATGTCCTCTCAAACAAGCCTATGATGAAATGGGGTCCCTGCCTCATTAGCGAGATAATGTGAGTTGTGCCTCTTTCCAATGATACTCTCCCAGATCTCCCTTTTTCAGCTGCCACGTGCAAATGCAGTCAGAAGCATGTTATTAAGAAATCTTTCTGAGTAATAAACTACATGTAACAACACACAAATGCTTCATTTAAAATGGATTAAAACACCATCAAAAATGGCATTTCAGTCTCCCAAGCCTCCCACTAAATGCCAAGTTTCAGTCCCATCCTGCAGGGAACTAAAAATATTTTTAAAGCTTATAAACAGCCTTCCACAATGGCAGAAGTTTTTTTGACTGTACAGTGATATTTTGCTTGACCCTTCTATATACCAAATAGCTGGACTACAACAATTCTGAGTTCAAGCATGTGAAACTTGAATCTAAATCAGGGTTTTTTTTCCCCAAAATCATTCAAAAATCACTACACAAAAGCTGGTATCAAAATACAGATAAAGAAAAGAAAACAGAAGAGTGGAGAGTGTCTAGGATCGCAAGTAAATAATAATAATGCAGTTGATTCTAATACAAAGTAAAGCAGAAGATATTCGGGAGAGCATGTGCATGATGGTGTGAGCTAAACTGTTTACATGAAAGATTAAAGAAGAAGGTGGTATTTCAGGGAGTGAGAACTGGCAATGTCAAAGTCATAGAATATTAAAGAGCAGAGTCTAAACTGAATGTCTGATTTTTGACTACTTAGCTACGTTGATGGCAACTGTTTACCCTGAAAGAAATGTGGCAACTTTAGGAAGAAAGAACTATAGATATATTTTATTTTCTTGAACCATGAACATGCACATATTTTTCCTTAGATTTCTACATGGAGAATTTCCACATTTTTTCCCCTTTGTTACTGGGAGAAGGCACTTTGCTAACTCCCAAGAAAAGGCACATGCTGGAGGGACAGTGTCCTTTGCACACATGCTTACTCATACAGAGTTTTTAACAAATATTGCAAATGTTCAGGTTAATCTACATGCCAGCCTAGTTTAATGTTGGATGATCAAGCAACTGGTCATTTCCTATTACAAAGGATTCAGTTTGCCTCTGAGTGGGGCCATAGTGATGTTAAACACAGCACAGAATATGTTGGGGATTCTGTCTGAGAAAGAAATGCAGGATCTGGCCTTCTGCTTTTATTTGTCTTGTAGGTGTTGCTCATTCATTTTTCAAAGCGTATTTGTTGTGATATCGTGAGCATGCCCAGTGGCAGAAGATAAAGGAAGGCAAAATCAAAGTGACATTGAGTAACTCTACACATTAGGCTTTGATGCAGAAACATATTGTTTGAAAATATTTGGTGTGCAGCAGGTCTGTCAATTAGAGCTAATTATTTTTCTCTGATCAGGAAGAATGCAATCTTGTTTTAGGCAGGTTTCTTTGAAATGTACGTCTTTTATATAACTTCATTATAGGAAAATACTTCTTCCAAATTACTTTTTTTCTGGGCTGCTTAGCTATTGACTCAAATTGTCTGTGTTGAGTAGTTCTCTCTGCTTTGATAATTAACTTTTGATCATTACTGAATTTAGCAGCTCTAGTCAGATGTGTTCATAGCTATCCTCCTCAACTATTTCAGTGTTCATCGCCTTTAATCTTTGAACAAAATGATCTCATTGAGCCTCCATCAGCCTCGCTACTCAGTTAATAATTCCTGTTTCTCATCTTCATGCCTGAGTTTGATTTGTTTTAGACTTGATGCAAGCTTTTGATTATTAATTTAAGATATTTCAAAGACAAACATGTTTTAAGAGTTATTTTTTTACCTTATATTCCTAGGCCTTCACAAATAAGAAACTGGTTTTAACTCCACAATGTTTCCTAAACTTCATGTATTAAAAGTACTATCTAGAAACAGAGCAGGTAGGAGGTCCCTAAACCATGATACATGTGCCCTGAGTGGGAGATGCTGCTGCAAAAGAATGGAATTAAATTGGACTGGTATAATGTAATATTCAATGGGTGTTAGCAGAATTATGGGACCTTTGCTAATTTTGAGCTTGAAAACATGCATTAAAATAATTTAGGATGATTAGAAAATGGAAGCCAGAGTGAACTAGACAATCATTCCACTTTAATTTGTAATTTCCTTCTGATTTTTTTTTTTTTTTTTTACAATTACGGCCTTTCCATAATTGTGCCTCTGCTCTCTAAGACTTTATTTCAATAGATGACTTTAGTGTTGAATAAGAAGGAAGAACATGAAGAATACATGAAAAGCAGTAAGATACAGAGGATCATCCATCAGAGAGTATTTGCCCAGGGATGTTTTCCCATGACTTCTATAACGGTGAATGACTCCTACCTCTTATGTTGCATTACACCCGATTTTGGTGTCAGTTGTTTTAGCATTAGTTCAAAAACCACCTGCACTGTGCTTTACTTGATCTGCAGGGTGGATATATCAATTACCGGACTGGCTTTTGGATAGAAAGAACCAGAAAAAGCACTCCAGTCAGTACAACTTTCCTACATCACAAAGACCTGAGGAGAATGCACTGACAAGAAGCTGGCTCAAAAATATCAAAGTAAAATAATTGGCATCTGCAGAAGGCAAATTAGATTTTTGGTCAAGTGTAACAGAGGAAGTGTCTGCTATCCAAAGAAAATATATATTTTCCGTTGCATAACTGAAAATCCAGGATTTTCAGGGAAAAGTATTTGATTTCAGAAAGTGAGATTAGACAAAAAGTATTTTTTAAGAATGCCTCCTCACCCTCTTGACTCAGAAGCATTGATCAGCCACCTAAGAAGGCAATTGCTGAGCCTCAAAGAAGTCTCTTAGGGTGAGACAGATGGCACTTCATGCCACCAAACATGTTGGCAGAAAGAAGGCCTTCATGCTTTAACTTTTTCTGTGAGCTGCTGCAAATCTAACTTAGGTTAATCTCCCAGTTTCTAACCAGCTCTGTATGCTTGGGCGAATAGCTAAGTGACTCAACAGAAGTTTACAACCCACCATGCTGTTCTCCTGTCCTATAGGTATAGAAGAGACTCCTTGGAGACCCAATTCAACAACCCAATAAAAACGAAGACATTTACCACATTAGTTGAGTTATATGTATAGTTTTCTTTCTATCTATCTATCTATCTATCTATCTTCATAGATTATAATTTGTCTTGGAAGTTATATCATGCTTTTATTTATGCAGAATGCCTTACCTATGATCCTGAGTAACGAACCAAAACCCACTACTTATCGATTGCACTGTACTGTGCTCTTACCCTGTAATGATACAGTTGGTGCTAACTATGACTTCCCGTGGAGGAGGAGAATGTAGCGTGCAGCAAACAAACCATCCAGAATTGTGCTAGAGATCAGAAAGCCCAAACCCAAGGGCTGAAGGATTAGTACGTGAAGATACATGCGTAAATATGTGTGTTGTGATCCTTTTTCTTTTTCTTCTTTACTTCATTGGTTATGCTCTCCTCTACCTGTCCCCTAATGTCAACAGAGGAGATTGTATTTCTTTCTTGCTAATTGCCTTTGACGTGAAGTTGGCAACCTTGTATTTGAGATTCTGTGTGTGATGTTCCGGGTCAGTCTCACCTCGAGGACAAAAAGCCCAATGTTACTGTATCTAGGACCAAAAAAAAATGGAGAAGATTCTCTCCTCATCATGTTGTATTTTTAAAAAGTGAGTATTTTTTCTTCAGAAGCCAAACATGTGGGATGGATCAGCTAAGATCCATTTTTTTGAAATATCAAGTCACCAAGCATGGGGTATCTACAAATCACAACAGTTCATTCAACTCTTGCTGTGTATGAAGCACAGAGAGCTTCTCATTATTGCTTTGAGCAATGCAGTAACGCTCATGGCTTCAGAGACAGATGCTCAAGAATACCTGAAATACTGGAAATTTAATTTCAGTTCATGCAGTGGAGGCTGGGTAAAATGAAAAACAGAGTTTAAGTGACCAAATCTAAAACTGTCTGTGGGTTAGGAGTCATCTTCATCCTTGATGTAAGTGAACTGCTTTTAATTGAGCAACAACACAGATATATTTGGGCTTCTGTCAGCATTTTTTCCAAATCCCCACATTTCCATCAGGCCAATGGTGGAAATCAAACTAAAGAAGTGTGCAATGAAAAACATGGCCACTTCCCATTCTTGAAGGACTATTCCATGTTTTTTAAAAAAATGCAGAACAGCTACACACACTGAGTGCGCACTACACTCTAAGGAGTGGTTGTTGCTTGTGTAGACATCCCGGAGCTGGTTTTAAATTAGCTAGTGTGGGCACTATGAACATCGTTGCTTTTGTTGCACAGGCTCCAGTTTATTCAGTGTCTTTGGTGAACTTGACAATACAAACGGTTACGGCTATCTGTCAGTGAACAGACTTCTTTTAAAGATAACTCACATAACATGTATGCTTATTTTAGGACTTTAGTACCAACCTTGACAGAAGAGGCTTGAAACAGTGCCTTCCTTCCCCAATTATTTTGATATATGCTGGATTTTTTAAAAAATGCTTTCGACGGGAAGTTGCTAATTGTACTAGCTTTGACTCCTCCATCCAAAAAGGAGAAATTGTAATATGACCTTACAAATTCTACTGATTCTACTTTTGTAGTCTTACAAAACATTGTTAAGTTGTTTTACAAATTCTAATCAATATCTCATGAAGACTAGTAGATTTAAATGCTCCAACAATACCAACTGACTTGGTCATTGCAAAATTCTATGGCAGAGAACAGAACTTCTGACTAGAACTAGGCCTAATTTTTCATAAGAATTGTTTTATTGGGAAGAACAATATACAGCCCTGGTGACAGAAAAGGTTTGGAAAATTGTAGCTAATGGTCCATGTTTAAGAAAAAAATTCTAAATTGAAATTCTGCTTTGAAACATCATTTCCTAGCACATAATTTGTTACAAATTCATTACAAATGACCTAGGCTTAGTGGATGATAATCTTATTGTGAAAATATAAAACATCTAGCTAGGAATAAAACTCAGTATTTGTCATCATCTTATTTACTGATGATTTTTCTAAAATGTGTGTTTGGTTCAAGCCTCCAGATGGCTAGTAAATAAGAAAAAAATCCATTATTTGTTGGGTTTTCTCCATAGCTGCATTTCAACATGTTAATCACATGATTAAAAATCTTGAGGAGGCAAATGGAACAGAGAAAAGGTCAAGAAACATTTACAAGTGAAACAAAAAGTCTTCTCTAAACTTTCCTCAAGAAATACGCAGCAAAAGACTAGATTCAAGGAATATCCTGTGACCTCGTTGTG